>NW_013670098.1:58608-67996 GCF_000517525.1 Limulus polyphemus | reverse complement strand
TAATTGTGTACCAGTTTAACGTTGAATATTATTTATGATTTTTACTTAAGGACAAGTTCCAATCTACCTAAAGTGAAGGGCCCGGCATGGCCAGGTGACTAGGGCTCTCGACTCGCGAAATTCAAACAAACAAAACCTAAAGTGATTTTTTGTTTTTTGTTTTTACCCACAGTTGATGGTTTTGTTAAAGTTTAATCAAAATACGCTATACTGAAGTATAGTGGTTTGTTTGTTTGTTTGTTTGGAATTTCGTGCAAAGCTACAAGAGAGCTATCTGCGCTAACCGTCCCTAATTTAGCAGTGTAAGACTAGAGGGAAGGCAGCTAGTCATCACCCCCACCGCCAACTCTTGAGCTACTGTTTTACCAACGAATAGTGGGATTGACCGTCACATTATAACACCCCCATGGCTGAAAGGGCGAGCATATTTGGTGTGACGGGGATTCGAACCCGCGACCCTCAGATTGTCATGCCAGGCCGAACCCGAAATTGTGGAATATAATGAGAAAATAATGTATAGTTCTCTGGAAGAACATTAAGTCGCTATTAGTACTTATACAAGGCCAACCTCCGCCTTTGCCTGGTCCCAAGTCCAGGATGAGAAAGGAGGAGGGTTGGGCGCGAGGCTAGCAACTCCACCCCGTAAAAACCAACCTGCTACAAGTAACTGCAACAACAACTTTCCGTTGGTGAGGTGTTGTTACGGCCCTATGCTCCACTGGGAGTTTACAGGAATAAAAAAAAAGTACTTATACAGTTAAATAATTTGTTTGATTCGAATATTCGCGGAAAGCTTTACAATAGCTATCTGTGCTAGCTGTCCTTAATCTTGAAATGATAGACAAGAGGAAAGGCAGCTAGTCAACAGCACCCACCGCCAACTCTTGGGCTACTCAAATCAAATGGTGAGATTTACCTATCGCTCTCATAACGCACCCATGGCCCTCACACTGCGGGGCACACATTTTTGTTTCGTAATAAAGGGAACCGAGGTATGGACCCTCGGATCCATAATCCGGCACTCTGATCAATGGGTCATGCTTGGTACCTTGTAAATAGCCTTAAACGGAGCCACAATCCGGCACTCTGACCAATGGGTCATGCTTGGTACCTTGTAAATAGCCTTAAAGAGTTGCACCTTAAAATGTTTGAAATTTACAACCACTCCCGGTACGCATGTTTTCATAATATATATATTACACATACACTATTTATTTGGCTAAAGTAGAGGTCTTTCCCTGTTTTTGATTATAACAAATTGTACATTTGTATATTTAATTTTTCTAGTTGCACACGCATGCATACTGAGAAGAACAGTGCTGAGAGATCTTCGTGGTACGGATCTTGTTAACCTCAAAAATCCAACCGAGTGTTTCCAGGCGGCCAAAAGTCCTGATGTTGTGAACAGTGCTGAAAAAATTATGAAGATCTGGATCGAACAGATTCAGCAGGTACTCTGATGAGGATTAAAGACGTTTGATCTTATCTAATATACGAACATTCAGTTGGGACTTTACTCTACTGAAACGCGTTTTTGTTAAGGGAAAAAAATGTTTCAATAGTATGTTTGTCAATATGTAAAAATTCATAACATAAAGCTATGAATAATTTTCGAAAACATAGACTTTGAACAGTGTTGTTGAAATTATGGACGAAATCTGTCTACCTTTTACTGTAGGCATGATTTTGTAAATATATATATATAATACATATATACATATTCAAGCTATGTAGTAACTTTCATTAAGTCTGTAAATAATCATCAATTTAAGTAATACTCAGAATGCGAGTAACTTGATTTGATTACACTGGTCAACAAATTTAAACTTTTATTTTATTTATTGCAAGAAAGTATTTTTTATCAATTGTTTTTGTTATTGTTTTTGAAGTTAAACACAAAGCTACATAATGGGCTATCTGTGATCTGCCCACCACGGGTATCGAAATCCGAATTCTAGCGTTGCAAGTCCGCAGACATACCGCTGTGCTACTGGGGGGCTTTTTTTTATCAAATCAACATGCTGTTTATATTGAGAATATCTATTTTTGCGTGGTGCATATGGTTTTTTTTACATGAGCCAATTAACTTTTCTTACAGTATATACAAGGTTTGCAGGGTTCTTGAGAAATTAAACTATACAAGACAGAAATATTATTCATTATTTTATCTATGCAAAACAGAAATATCATTTATTTTACTTAGACGAAACAGAAATATTATTTATCATTTTATTTTATCCGTAAAAAACATATTTGAATTGTACCTGTGACAAGAATCTCTTAGCCAATGATTTTCGTTTATAGCTTGCATCAAAGTATTCTCTTACCAGTGTCCAGCAATAGTCAGCCAGCATATTTGGATTCTATTGGTAATGCTTTCCCATGACAACAATGTCTTGGCAAAACCTTGTATCATATTCATGACTAACGTCACAAAGATTGAGCGGGAAAAAAATCTAAGTGGGAATGGAGAAAGTAGGTCTACAATAGCATGCTACATCCCATTATTTTATAAGTTTGAATTAGTTCATCAACTAGCTGTTTGTAGCTTGGAACCCTCTTACTTTCCAAGAAGTTTTGATAACAACTTTGAAGATATTCCATGCAGCACTTTCAGTTTCATTCAGAAGTTCATCAAAGTCACTATCATTAATTACTTCTATGATTTGTGGACCAACAAAAACACTTTCCTTTATTCTGTCATCACTTATTCTAGGAAATTTTTGAAATACAGAAATTCCTCACCATCTCTGTTCATAGTTTTTACGAAATTCTTGAAGTGGTAGAAAGTAGACGATCTTTGGGCGATGTCTGACAATTTTCTGACCGGTAATCAAACTATGACGAAGTCGCTAGTCTTTAACGGTGTAGTGGGAATTTTTAGCGCAACTATCCCATTCACAAAGGAAACGTGAGTAATTTGTATATCAGGACTGCATACCAAAAAGAAGCCCTATGACTTTCAAGTCCCTACAGATGTGCCAGTTGTACTTTGTGTACTCTATATGGTGGAGAAGAAAGTCTGTACTTTCGTACGACTCTTGCATTTGAACAGCGTGTGAAATGTGAACTAAAGGATACACATTCCCACTATGTAACAACACAACATTTGAACTTAATTTTGATGAGTCAATAAAGAGTCGCCATTCTTGTGAGTTACGTTGCGGACCTAAAGCCGTCAGCAAACCATTTACATCATTTCAACAAGTTTTCACTCATGAGGAAAAACGAAGACATACTTTTCTGATGATTTCTGAAAACAGTGACCTTACAGTATAGGCTCCGAAAGTTCTGTTTGACTTTTAGAGATATAAAAATCTCTGACGTAATTATTCAGTTCAGCTTGATTGATTAAATTTGGTTCATTGAATACAGCTGGCTAAAATTTTTCATCTCAATCTGTTGATATATTCATGGAGTCATTTACAGAAGATACATCTACTAAGGTTCAGTTTTCCAGAAGCTTCAGAATTTAACCAAGCCCTGAGATTAATTGCAAAAGTTGCACATCAAATGTGTGGATTTCGGATTTTATCTTAATCTCCAACTTTACAAGAGAAGTAAAGTTAATATGCCTTTTTATTTAAAGGGAACACATTTATTTTCTAAGATTTGGGTGTAAGTTATCCACATATTTAACAAAAAAAATTATGTGCGTGGATATATCTACGAAACATGGCGCCTTTTCAAATCTAAAAAGAAAGGTTTCTTTTAAAATAATAACATACTATAATCAAACATTTAGCAAAAAAGGATAGAAAAACTACAAATGCTATGTTAAAATGCTAAAAGTGACAAAAAGATAAAACAGTTAAATATTATTTGGTTCTACTTCTTTTTAATTGTGGCCCGGCATGGCCAGGTGGTTAGGGCGCTCGATTCCCAATCTGCGGATCGCGGGTTCGAATCCTCGTCACACCAAACATCTCGCCCTTTCAGCCGTGGGGGCGTTATAATGTGACGGTCAATCACACTATTCGTTGGTTAAAGAGTAGTCCAAGAGTTGGCGGTGGGTGGTGATGACTAGCTGCCTTCCCTCTAGTCTTGCACTGCTAAATTAGGGACGGCTAGCGCAGATAGCCCTCGTGTAGCTTTGCGCAAAATCCATAACAAACAAACAATCTTCTTAATCGGGATTCGGTCTATGTTTTGGAATAAGGAGAGTCATGTTCAGCGTTGACCTCTTTCTCCCTCTCGGGAATTATTATTTTGTTTGCACTGTTACTGAATCCTAGGTAATGATCCTTGTTATGTTGTTGCATTACTCACAATATGTTAAATTTTGTCCATTGTCCGCAGTTTTTAATTAACTATTCGTGTCAGTTCTAATTCAGTGGATAATATTAACTCATATATTTTCACTAGCTTCACTTGTTGTAGATATACTCATAAAATAACTCGCTTTTTTTCCAAATTCTGTTTTTTTCTATTAAATTACACTGTTGAATAATTTACAACATTTTAAATCATTTACTCAAATCGCTCCGATTATCTATTCCACTCAGAATTCATTTTCTGAAACTGTATTCTTCAGCCTGCATTTTATTCTGTTTGTATAGTTTCAAATACATTCCAGAAATTTCCAAAACCAGCAAAAATAGAACGAACATAGCAAATTTATTATGTTCCACAAACATGCATAAAATACATGAGGCCGGCATGGCCAAATGGTTAGAGCGCTAGACTCGCAATCTGTGGGTCGCGAGTTAAAATCTCCATCACACCAAACATGCTCGCCCTTTCAGCCGTGGGGGCGTTATAATGTGACAATCAATTCCACTATTCGTTGGTAAAAGAGTAGCCCAAGAGTTGGCGGTGGGTGGTGATGACTAGCTGCCTTCCATTTAGTCTTACACTGCTAAATTAGGGACGGCTAGCGCAGATAGCCCTCGTGTAGCTTTGCGTGAAATTTAAAACAAACAAAATACATGAAATATTTACACACGCGATTTATTTCTTTGTTGATGGTTCCCTCCCACTATTACATGAAACAATACATTTTAATCAAATACCTTTTAGCACATTTTCTTTTTCTCAAAAACCTAAGGTGATAAAATAATTTCAAGGACATTTTCGTAATCAGCGCACAGCAAAGATTACATATTTTCGTTAAAGAAACACTACTTTTGTTGACCAGTGTTATTTAATATGGAATAATCGAATCATCAATTTGGTATGGTGAATATTTCAGTATTTTCAAAAACAAAAAAATAAAACTTGTTTCCATTTTAAAAATATAATATAAAGTATGAAATACATCACGTTTTATCATTCAATTCTAAAGTGATTATTTTTAAATTTTAAATACAAATATTATATTTATTACACAGTGACTGAACGGTGCTATTCCTTCCAGATGTCACTAATATTAAGTTCGGTCTCGTCTGCTACAACTAGATGTTGTAACTCAGATTAATTATCTCCATCATTAGATTTATTATATTTTTAACAATAACAGTACATTCTTTATTCAGTTCTGTGGGTGTTTTCACGAAAAAGGAAAGTGTATAATGATATTTTAACCCCACTATGTCTGCGATATCCATTGCCGACGACTTGTTTCGTTCACTAATAGTAATAGTAGTGGTCGGAACACAATTTACATAGTTTATGATTCATGTGTTACAACAACAATTGTTAATTTTATGGTGTGAACACCTTTTTTAAGCTGGCGAAGAATGATTACAAATTTACAATCAATTATACTTTTCATTAGATGTTAGTATAATTAATTGTAATCATTCTTCGTCAGCTTAGTAAAGGCATTCATAGAATCATACCATAACAAATGTTGTAGCAACTTAGAATTAGCATGGTGCAAAGCTCTTGCCAAGTATTAATCAATTTAATGCCTGACATACACTGATCCTCTTTATTGTAAATGTAAGAAACACTAGGTGAGAAGTAAGCTTTGTGGACCAGATATTTTAAATCACTTTCTTGGATGTTCTGAGACTGACCTTATAATTTATGATATATAAGTACTAAGTAGAGAGATCTATGTCTCTCTGTGCTGCTTCTTGTGTAACTTGTATGGTTATTGTGAGAGAGGGATATTTAAGTATTTTGGGCACTTTTTTGAAAAATAATTACATCATGAAAATGTATTTACCATATCACAAACTAGTTGAAAAATTACATATGTTTCCCAAATTTTTACTGTTATCATAATCAAGTGTGAAATAACAAAAAAGAGAAATATTAAAAAATAAAATCCCAGGGCACTCTATAAGTTGAAGTCACGGTCTTTTGATTCTTCTGCTTCAATATTTCTCAGTGTAAGTTTGTGGATAATAATATTAATACTATAGTAATACTAATAAAATCTTGTTAACACAGGAGTATAAAATATTAAAAAAATGAAGATCTCACAATCAGCATTACAGAATTACAAAAGAAAACCCACTCTTAAATACATGTATGGGTGAAATTTGTTGAAGATCATAATTTTGTATAGTTATTATGGACTTTCCAATATTTATATACTTATAATACTAACATTAGTCTGCATTATGCTTATTGTTAGCAACACTGAACCAAGATCTTGTAAGTATAAAGGGGAAGGGGACAATACCAGTATGTGGAACGTTAATTTACTCAGCACAGAATCCATTGTGTGTTTTGTCTTGAATCCTTCTTTACAAGTTAATACATTATTTGGGTCACTTAAAGAAACAAACAACCACACGATTGGCAGTTTATTTGGATGATGAAAAATGTTAGGAGAAACATTTTGAAAGTGAAGCCAAATCTAACTAAGTTTTAGTAAGTTCTGTTATATCATAGTTCTAATAGTCTTATATTTTACATGTTATGCTGTAAGTTTATTTCTAATCTTCCCATTGTTCAAGTTATCCTATCAATTATTTATTCCTAATTTCCCAAGTCCTTTCACCACTATGAAAGTTTAGTTTAAACTGAATATAATTAATTTCTTTAGAACTTTCCTGAACATCTTGCTACCTAGCCTGTTTAAGTGGAACTCATTGCTAGCAAATAATTCTTCCTTAATTTGAAAACTATCCCACAGATCCAACTAGCCCAACTATTGTTCTAAACATATCCTCTATACTTTTACATTTAAGCTTTGAATCCTGCTAACATCTAGCCTGAGGGAACTTATAATGATAAATTCTGCAGTTTTATAACTGTTTAAATATAGGGTTGAAGAATATTTGGGGGATCAGAACTGGATTTATTGATTCATTTTATCTTTGCTAAGAGAGGTTGGGAGACATGAAATCTTTGATGAGCCAAAAAGTATCTTGATATCCATAATTTATAATATAACTCATTAGAGAAAATATTTTGCTGAAGAAAAAGGTGTGATTTGGGTTTCTAATGTACATGCTTCCCTAATTTTTAAGTTTATATTTCAACTTTTACTTTATGTTATTCAAACAGATTGTATTTAGATAGATCTTTAAAGCCCTTAACAGTTGTAAACATCTGGTTAAATACCATTTAATTCTTTGTAAATCTTCACTCTGGAGAAACAAGTTCTTAATTTTTATTCCTTTTGTCATACCTCAAATTTCTTAAACCTGGTTTAATTCTAGTAGTCTGTTTCTATGTTCTTTTCTTAATGTTGATGTCCTTTCAGTAGTAAAAGGACAACTTTTTTGACTCCACACCTTATTCTAGATGAGACTTACATAAATAGTTTCCAAAATTCTTATTTTTACTTTTAAAATTATAAATTTGTGGAAATATGAACTAATATAATACTAAATACTGAAAAATGTGTGCTGTGTATATATATTGTATAATTTTATAAGAGTCTGTATGCACTAAAACTTTAAGAGGTGTTTTAAAATGATATAGTAACAATTTCTCTTTAAGTATTTAAGGGTTAGTCAATTTATAAAATTGTGATTTAGAAAAATGAAATATAGTATATTGTAAAATAATATATGTTTTTCGTTTGGGTCTAAATACTCAACTTATTGCATAAAGATAAAATTAATTTTCTTAATTTGTGACCATTATAGAAATTAGATTTCACATACAATTACTGGAAGACTTATTTAGTATTTGCTACAGTTTGACTTATAAAATTAACTGTTATTGTGTTAGCCAGTTTTTCTTTAGTTGAAATGGAAGATTTATTAATGTTATATGTATTAACGTTATTTGGATGAATACTTGAAATCTTTCATTCAAGGTTACAACTTAGTGTTGAAAAATGTTGATATAGTTAATCTCATGTTTTTTTGTTAAGTAACCTTATTTTTAACAGAATATCAATTATGTTTTGAGTAATGTGGAGTTTTGAATTGCTAGTAGTAATTGTAAATTAGCTTCTATGTGATTCATATTTCTCATTATTGAAATTTTGACAAAAGAGTTTTTGAAATTGTAGCTTAATAGATTTAGCTCATTCCAAATTTGTTGGAAGTAGCTAACACCTTATTGGGCAGTAAAATATTTCTTGAATTCTGTAATATGATTTAGCTGCCATAGCACCAAGTAACTGTATAGAGTGTCACTTAGATTAGATTTGGTCTGGTTCAAATTAAATAAATCCTGTTTCACATTTTCTTTACTGAACTAATTAATGCATGTTATTCTAATTATTTTGTTTTATGTAAATTTATAGTTAGAGGAAAATAGAAGACTCCTCTTCAGTTAAGGTAGACCAGTTTTTATAAAATAACATGAATATTAATCAGTATGTGCATTTTTACATAAAAGTTTTTGACTACAAAGTGTAAAAAGGGTTTACACACAAGGGTAACACACCATGGGTATTTTATAGTATCAAAGTTTTGAAAAAAAAAGCCATTGTTTTTCAGCATGCACATTTGTCACTCATATTTGTTTTACATTATTTAACATGTACAGAAAATTCAGCAATTCACAGTTTATTTTTTAGTACTTCATTTATTATATCTGAAAGAAAAATATGTTCCACCTCTGAGAGATCATTGTGTTAATCTGAAGTAATAAGCTTAAAAGCATGGCTATAATATTTTTAATTCTGTTGATATCAGACTTGTCAGTACTTTTTGATACTGGAGAAAGTTCCTGAATTGTTAAAGAAAATAAAAACTAAGTTGCTTATGAAATGAGAATTTTGAACTTTATAATTTTACATAATACTAACAGTGCATTACAGATAGACTAAGGCCTTAAATATTTAGCTCTGTGTAACTTTAAAAATCTAGGTTGCTTGAATAATATTTATTACAGGATTATAATTTCTGCTCCTCTGTAATTTATTTTCACTTGTTTAATACTGTAGAAACATGAGAGAAATATACATATCTGCAAAAAATGATATTGATTATGTATTTAGAGAATACAGAATTTCTGAAGAACTTTATATATATATATATATATATATATATATATATATATATATATTATACTTATAGTATGTCTCGTA
>NW_013670098.1:22073-58587 GCF_000517525.1 Limulus polyphemus | reverse complement strand
ATATGTATTAGTAGAATACAGAATTACTGAAGAACTTATATATATATATATATATATATATATATATATATTATTACTATTAGTATAATATTACTGTATTGTAATGGTTAAAGTAGAGAGTTGATGATTTTGGAGCTTTTTCTCTAGTATCTCAGGTTTGAGAGTACTGATAGTGTTAAAGGTCATGGGTTCAGGTACTTTTCTGGATATCTCCTATGCTTTTTTTAAATTGAAATTAATTTGTTAGTTAAGATTTAATGCCAAAGATCTAAAGAAAGGAGACAGTGTATACTGTATGAGGTCTGTTTGACTTAAAGTTTAGAATATTTAATAGAAATAATTGATGGAATTTTAACTGAATAACTCCTAGATAACTTGAGTAGTAGATTACAGACCTTGTTTTCCAAAAGTCTTGATTTCAACTTCTGATCAGAATGTGTAACATTAATCTGAAACAGGAATATTTTTGACACATTAAAATTTATATAACATTGTACTACTAGATATTGTAGTAAATTATATCTTTTAATGGGGATTTTATTTGTAAGCAATAGAACCCATCGAAAACCAATTTTGCATATGTCGTGTGTTGATTTTAGAAATATATAATTTCTTTGTTGAAGTTTCTTCAAGAAAGTTCCCAAATAAGGAAAGAATCTGAAGATCTTGGTCCTCAAGCTGAGCTAGAATACTGGAAATGCCGTCAGGGGAACTTTGGATCATTAACTGATCAAATTCAAGGCCATAATTTCTGCACAGTTATATTTGTGTTGAAAGCAGCTAATTCTAAAATGATCAAAGTGAGTTGACAAACTCCTCCTTTTTAAATGCATTCCTATCAAACATTTCAAATCAAATGCTACTTACTTAATAGCAGCAGCTTAATGATATAAATTAATTTATTTATGTATGACTTTACCTTCAAACTTATTTTCCAGCTAGGAATTTTCAAGTAAATTTATTTCTGTAAACGTTGATGTTAAGTTTTCTAAATTTAAAAAAAAAGGTTATTAGAAAGCTCTCTAATGAACTGTAAAAATATTTTTTCATAAAATTTAAATCTATATTTTATAGGTTTAGTTTTTATCAGAAAATATTGTTTATTTATTTTAAGTGGCTTTTCTGTAGATTTCTAGCAAATGTTTTGAAAACAGAGTTTTATATCACAATCATAAATATAATTTCTTAACCATTTCATATTACTTCAGTGTTTACATATTTAGCTTAGTATGTATGCTTAAGTTTGTTTTTCCTTTCACAGGCTTGGCTACAAATAGATAAACTCATTACAGAAAGATGGAATGAAGCAAGAGAATGTGTAAAATACCTAGAGTCTCTTAACCTTTATTGTCAGCCTTTATATTCTTCTGATCTTGTAAGTTTTGAATGTCAGTTTTTGTTTTAAATAGGGAGCAGAATTTTGAAAAAAAGGGTTACTGATTTTCATTTGTTAAGTGTCAGTTTACAAATTTTTGTTTAGCATGTTCAGGATATGTGAAGAGTTCCAATATTTTAGGTAAAAATGTGTTATATATTGTTATATATCTTTTTTTCCTGTGAGTAAGAATTTAACATTTGGATTGACTTTTGATACTTTTGTATAATGTAGATGAATTTACTACAGGATATTTTTCTGATGTTAAGGTTTAAAGTTTGTTTGTTTTTCTTTGCTAATTTTGTTCTTAATATTATGTTTAGTATAATATTTATAAAACTTGACTGTGCTGTAATTGCTTTTATACCACTATCTAATACATCTGTTGAAAATTGATATGAAGAAAGTCATCATAGAATGATTTACTTAATTTGAATTTTCATGGCTAGCAATATAACATAACATTTTAGGACAATAAAGGACCTGTTGGTCCACCTAGGCTGTTCTATCTAATAAAAAAACAAAACAAAAAAAAACATCAAAACCAGACCTTATCATTTACATATTTATCAGTCCTTCCCTTAAATTTACTGTTTCCACCACATCTGAAAGCAACTCATTCCAAAGACCAATCCCTCTGTTATAAAAATAGAACTGTCTTAGCTGAAAATGATGCCTACCCTACCAAGATTTATATTTGTGTCCTCTAGTCTTAACATTCTTCTTCCTTTAGGCTAAAACTCTGTTGGCTGCATCACCCACAAAACTTTGCCACACTCTCCTATCCAGATATAATTCTTGTTGCTATACCTTCTTCTATGTTGTTCCTCTATTTCCAACTGATTGTTAAATATTTTGTTTCCATTTCACCCTTTGTCTTTCTATGGGTCTACTTCCAATTGGTATCAACTCCATATATTTCCAATGCTCTGCCTGAGTTTTTACAGCAATTGTTAAATCCCTCAACAACTTTCAAGGTCTGTCCTGGGCTCTTAGAACTGCTAATTAGTACCATCCCTATGTCTCTGGCACTCATATGGTTATGGGTCTACTACCACTTGACCTGAGCAAACTCAAGATAATTTTCACCATTAACTTTGGGAAAAGACAATGTATCAACATTATGAATTCCCTTAACAATCTTAAATACCTCAATCAGATCTCCTCTAACTCTTCTTTTTTCAAGAGTCAACAACCTCAGTAGCCCTTATTTGAATCCTTTCCAACAATTCAATATCTTCCCTAATGTAAAAAGCCCAAGACTGAATACATTTCTCCAGATTTGGCCTAACAAGTTATCTATGTAAGGATATTATCATATCTTTAAACTTATATTCAGTATTTTATAGTTGCAAACCAAAATCTCATTAGTCTTACCACTAGCAACAAGCACACTGCTAGGATGACTTAAGAGCCTGATCAACCAGAACATAAAGATTATTTCTTCCATAACACTGTTAAGGTTATTCCTATTAAAATTATACTTATATTATAATTCAAATTATGATAACTCGCATGCATTCCCTTGCATCTATTATAATTAATACACCAAAGCCACACCTTAACCATAATTAACATAAGAGTAACCTCTTCAAAGAATGTCAAAAGATTAGTAAAGCAAGTTTCCTCTAGAGAAACCATATTGATTATTCAACAAAATTTCAAACTTTGTTAAATGACATTGCAAAGTGTATTTTATCAAACTTTCAAAAACGTTTCCCACTGATAGACCTATAATTATTAGAACAATTTTTATTACCTTCCTTGGAAAGAGGAGTAACATTAGCTAACTTCCAATCTTCTGGCACCTGCCCACTATTCAAGGAATTACAAAAAAATAATAGCAAGTAGCTCACATATCTATTCCTTAACCTTCTTCAAAATCCTTGGGAAAATAGTATCTGACCCAGGAGCTTTATAATTTTTTCAACTTTCCAAGTTTTTCTTAACAAGTTCAGAATTTATGGGATCAATGTACTTTAATGAAAAAATTAAGTACAAATTTCCAGTGACATAGAATAATATAAAGCAACACAATATTTTAAATTGTTATTTGTGACAAGTTTAAAATATTGTGTTGCTTTATTTACATTATATGTTTACTAATAGGCTTAATTCTATGATATTATTATTTGGTGTAGCATACAAATGGCATAGTAAAAATATTTAGGGAGTTAGTACAGTGAAACCATCAGCATAAAGCTAAAAGTAATATGTGCTACAATCTATTGAAAACATTGCAGAAAATGTACATAGTGATGTTGAAGGAATTACAAAAGTAAAACAGTACATCAGTGATGATGTTTAATGTTCTGTGTAGCAAAACTACAAATGCTAGTATTTTCACCATGAAAAAGGACTAACAGAACATGGATTGAAAAATAGTGTTTGAGACCAGTTAATGAGTCTGACTGGCAGAATGGCCCATCTGGTGAATCAGGTAGCAGGTGTAACAACCAAATAGATCTGTAAGCTGGTGCAGCCATTGTAACCAAGAGTTACTCAAGTTTCAACAGTGAAGCCACTTGAGATTGCATTTATCATATAGTTAAAAACAACACATGTAATATCTAATACCTGTGTAATCAAGGAGTTTATGAAACCACCTTAATTTTTATTATTTATACAAGAGACATTAGTTATGATTCAAAACTATATCCATTTGACATTATTTCCTAAGTTAGCTTGTGGAGAATAAATTTGTTGCCTTCATAAAGGGATTGGTTTCAACAACCTATTGTCAAAAAGCTGGAATAATTTCCATACATTAACATTTACTTATTTCATTTAGTTCAGATCAAGTCATCAGAAAGAGGTATCTTAAACCAGATTGTAAGTTAAAGACAAAAAAAAGAGAAACACTGATAGATCTTCATAAGAATATGGAATGTATTACACAATTATCAATTCATAAATGTTTAAAATTTCCTGCCTACTTAAAGTGGATCTACTCAACTTTCTATGAAGCCAGAATCTATAATTCTGATATGATACCTTACCTTCACTCACATATTAGCTTTCCTTGATTTGTGCTATCATTTATACGTGCAATTTTCATCACCACTAGCCTTGAGGCTCTCACCTAACATTATGTGTTTACATGTGGTGTAGCTGCATTGTAGCATACAAATGAAAATGCGACAACCCTTCACCAATTGAGTGTGACACACCCTCTATAATGTAGAACACAATCATCACTTTTCGATTTACCACCAGTATGTAACAATATGTTTTTTTTTTGCTTGTGAACTTTTAAGATATAGGCATTTTTCAGTGGAAGTACCTACAAGGACATTTTTCACAAGTGTTAGGAACTTCCGCTTTTACTGGTGTGAAACAACAACACTTTGTTCATGTTAGCCTACCAACTACATTGGCATTGGGTTTGTCTTTGTCTGTTGGAAGAGGTGATGGCTATTGGGGGTGCAGGTGGTGGAGTCTTTCATGCCTTCTTTTGTTCCTGAATTACTTGTGCGTATATTTATTGTTGGTGGTGAAAGGGATTTTGCCAGTTTTTTCCCACCTACCTTTACCTCATCTTATACCCATGCTGTCTTGATCCTACTTCAGCTTTTCATTCATGATTTTATTACTAGGTTTCTCAGATATGTTTTTTACATATTCAATTATATTTACCATTACTTTGGGGCATACATGCCTTGTTCTCCCTACCTCATATGACTAGGTATGGTATGTGCTGTATTGCTTTTTTTTTACTCCTAAACTCTGGTGTCTTTTCTTCAGACTTGGGGATCAGATCCTCTGTCTTTTGCTCATCTTTCTTAGGCTTAGGTTTTCCTGCCTTTGTCTTATAACCATTATCCTTTTCCATTATTTTTCCTTCTTTAACCTTCTTTCAATGGTAATCCACTATTCCCCTGTGGGGTTTTCAGTGGATGCTTCTTCACTTAATTTTTGTACAGTGGAATTTTATCTTTCTCAGTATTTTCACTTCTTATTTGGTTGATATTTTGCTGGAGTTAGTTGAGATGTGATGCCCTTGTTACTTAATTGCTTTTGCTTTCCTTTATATCTCACATGCCTTCTTCTGGCTCCTTTCATCTATCTGTATGATTTTACTGATATGCTTGTTTCTCTGGTGTCATATGTTGGTGGCACAAGCTAATGTTATTCCTTATCCTTACTGGTGTTCTGTGTCTTCATTCTCCTTCTTTGCCTCTTTTCTTTCTGTCTCCTCTCCTCCTACTTCCTCTTTTCTCTCTGTCACCACTTCCTGTTCCCATCTGTCCTTCCTCTGTTCATAGACTTTGATGCTCTCAGTCTTGGCAGTGACTTTTCTATACGTTCAGGGTCAGTTGGGCCTGTTTTGTTTGGTTTATGGACCTTTACTCTCTGTTTGCAGCTGTTTGTGGAATAGGATTTGGATGTTTTTCCTTTCCTCCTTCAATTTCTCCTGTTCTCATTATTTTACATCATCCAAGGGATCTTATTTCTTGTCAACATTGGTCCATGGCAATGTTGGTCTTAATGGCAACAATCGCTATTGGATCGTTTTTTTATCTATTTCCAGATTTAAATTCATGTCTTTTTATGGTTCCCAGTGAATATATAGATAGGTGTTGTGTCAAACATCTTTCATGTTTCAGTTGGTTTATCATCATCCCTTGTTTTCCCATGGGGTATTTCTCATCTTATGATAGTCTTTTGCCTCAAGTCTTGGGATGATCAAGGTGGACATCTCAAATGCTTTTTTTTCTTGTTTGGCTGTGCCCAACAAACCTCCTACAACCATCCTCTCCTTCTCCTGCTGTGTGGGAGGTTCTCTCTCTTTTGGGAACTTGGGCTTTCATGGAATCCCATATCCCCTTCAGTTGTGCTTATTCCAAAACATACTTCCCTCTACTGCTACTTATAGCTATTACTCAACTATCAGGGTTTCTTCTTTGCCCATCTAAGTCTGATTTTTTCTTGCTTGCTCCAGTCTATTATACCACACTCAATTGTCCGTGGCAATATTTGTCTCATGATACTATCCACCTACATCAATGCACTCTCTATTTTGGTACTGTATATAAGCACCTCATTCAGATAATTTTATCACTCTTTCTTGATAAAGCATTTAGACTAGGGTTTCTCAACAGGAATGCTACGATAGTTAACGTCCTTGGTTGTGATTTTTGCTTTGCCCAGTGGCTTTCTATATAAATTATATTTAATAATTATTATTCAAAAAAATAATTTAAAATAAAAATTCTTTCTTCCGATTATGGCAAGTTGATTATGGTATGACTTCCTGGATTATTATTTCTGACATGGAGACCAATTGGGTCTTTCCTCTCCCATCTCTGATATCTAGCATCGCACAACAATCGGGGGAGGGGGGGAGTCACTCTTGGTTGAGACTGTCAGTGATTTTATTCGTAGTGAGATGGAGGCATATTTGTGGGAGTCTTCCAGGAGGCCTACAGGTTGTATTTGAATGTGATCCTCGACATTTCGGAGAGACTTTAGATTTGCTTTTTTCTGTGCCTTTTTTTTTAGTCTCTTTGGATTTTCAGCCCCCTCTGAGACAGTGGTAAGTTTACAGACTCTCAGTGCTGGGATCCATAGCTCAATTCCCTAGATAATTACTACCAGTGGCAACAGGCTTTGTAGAAATGTGGTGTTCCATAAGATCACCTAGGAGCTCACCAGGTGATATTACCATACTATGCTGGAATGCCAGTCATGGACTATCATGAGTTAAGCTAAAGGGGATCCTGTCCATCCCTACTGATCATTGGATTGAATAAACCTGGGTTGGTTTGCTTTTAAAACATTTTAGGAAACTATTGCACTGTTTCTAGAGCACTGTTCTTCAGGGCTCTCAGCATGCATAACCCCCCCAGATTCTATCAGTGGAGCTAGGGAGTCCTTACAACACCAAGTTTCCAGACAGAAGCTTTTCTTCCAGAGTGAATTCCTCCACTTTTGGAGAAGAAGATGAAGTTAGGGGCCCTCCTACCTGAGTTCCTGGATGTTTGTTCCCAGATGTTGGTAGGAGCAGTGCCAGCCTACTTGTAATACCAGTTCAGATTTGATGCTCAGCTATCCAGTAGGGGTGTACATGGCCCTTCTTTTTGATCAATATTGGTTCAGTACACTATTCATGGAAGGAGGTCCATTATCTTCTCATAATTTCGAATGTGGAGTGGTCCCATTTTGGCCATTCCTTAAGCACAGTTGTTCCATGTCCTCTCCAAAATCCCAGGGGTAAGTGGAAGACTCCTTGCCCACTCGGTTGGGGGTAAAGATGAACCTTCATAATTCCACTATAGATGAGTTCTGTTCCTTTGGTTGAATGAAGCATACATGATCCTGTTATTCCAGGTCTGGGGTGTTACCTTTTGGGCTTCTTCAGGTGGAGGAGAGGGTTTGTCTGCTTAGGTTTTGCTTACCTTCTCATTGTGATTCCAGTGGTTTGGAAAGCATCACTCTGTGGCTACAAGTTGAGATCCAATTAAAGGTATATTTATATATAATGTTATGGTCCAATTGCCCTAGCCACCAACAAGAGACATATGAACCAAGACCCCTTAATTCCAACCCCAAGTATTGGAACCTTGGATATCTGGTTGGGGCTGGCCTACAGTGATTATTACTTATGTACAATTCCACCCTTGATACAGGAACTGAGTTCAGGGTGAAGAGTTTACCTATTCTGGATGTAGTGTGGTTCCCCCACTTGGGTACCGTTCTTATCTTGGTACACCCATGATCTATGCAGATGCTTTCTGTATGGATAATGCCTTCATCAGCCCCTTCACCTTCTCAATGTGGGATGCTAGCTATAAGTGGCAGTGGAGGTAAATATGTTTTGGAAGTTAACATTTTCCTAAGTTGAAAATGTATTTCCAATAATACTTACCTCTGTTGACACTTTCCCACCCTTCCTTCACACTGAGAGCCGGTGTTAGAGATTGTGATGGCATCAACCTCGAATGAGGTGCTTATATACAGTGCCAGGATAGAGGGTGCATTGATGTAGGTGGAGAGTATCGCCAAGGACAATTTAGTAGGATATAAAAAACTGGAGCAAACAAGAAAAAATCAGAGTAATGCTTAGATGGCCAAAGAAGAAACCCTGATGGTCGAGTAATAGCTCTAAGTGTCAGTAGAGGTAAGTTTTATTGGAAATACATTTTCAATTTAGGAAAATGTTAACTTTGCTTACTTGCAACATCTACAATGGACTGCACATTCACTGGATTCTTGCTTGGGATCACTTGTCCTCAATCATTCTTCTATTTTATTCAATGACTTCACCTAGTAACTTAATAATACTACTTCCATAGTGGGTGTTTCTCTTCCTCTTGTCCAGGTCTCCTTCTATTTCCAAATGCCTCTTTGATGAGTTGGGGGGGTATGTCTCGACTCTCACGTGAATATCTGGTCATTGGTACCATGACTTATTGTCCTTTCAATTTCATCTTAGAACTTTTGGTTGTGCATCAAATTTTGATTTGTTTTTTTAGAGATGGTTTGTGAATGTTTCTTGATGATTCATGCAGTCATCTATACAGTTGCTTCATTTATCAACCACCAGGGGAACACTTTGTTTCACTCTCTCTGTTTCCAAACTATCAACCTCTTTTTCCTGGCCCATTCTATACAAGTATGTTTAATAGCTTGTTCTATTCCAGGTGCCCTGAATCTTGTTGTGGGTCATCTTTCGAGACCTGTTAAGATATTACCTATAGATTCGTCCCTCAATCCTCTGGTGTTCAAGTTGCTATGCTCTCATCTGGATGCTCCCCAGTGGCACAGCGGTATGTCTGCAGACTTACAATGCTAGAATCTGGGTTTCGATACCCGTGGTGGGCAGAGCACAGATAGCCCGTTGTGTAGCTTTGTGCTTAAATTACAAATGAATAAATAAAATAAATATGCATCTGGACACTTATTCTAGAAATTTTTGCCACCCTTCTCAACACCTGCTTCCCCTCTTCTGCATCCCTGTTCCTCTTCCCTCAGCTTTAGCTGGGGATGCATTCAGTCAGGAATGGTCCAATTTTATCTCCTACTCCACTTCTTGCACATGTCTTTCCTCTTTTTTTGAACACACCATGTTGAGTCCTGATAACTCTATACTGGCTGGCTAAGCCCTGGTTTCCTCTGTTGCACCTTCTCCTGTTCTTTCCTCTCCTTCCCTTCCTTTACCTCTGGCACTCTCTCTACTTCTTCAACTTTACTCCTCACTCTCCAATCCAGCAGTGTCATCACTCTGACTTCATGTGTGGATTTTGTCCAGTCTCTTGCAAGACATTTTAGACTCTCTGTAGGTGTAGCCTTGCTTCTTCTTTGTTTAGCTCATTCTTCCTCCATCCTTGTTAATCCATGACAAAGGCTCACATACAGTAGTTGGTCACTGAGTCATGTTTTATTCAATCCCCTTCCTTCTATCCCCCCAATCTTTTCAAATTTTTTTGTTGGCTGTTCAAAAGAGGTTTATTGCTTTTGACCAAGGCTGGTTACTGGGCAGCTTTACCTAATACTTTCAGGTTTTCACATTATCATCATGTATTCTCTTCTGTCTCTTTTTTGTCCTTTTTGCCACCTTCTTTCTCCTCGTCTTGTAATCCTTCAAGATTGAGACCTGAATACTGTTCTCCACACCATTACCCTTCCTCTCTTTGACCCTTTTGTCTCTTGTACCTTGTACCATCTTTTGCTTAGGTTCTACTTCTTACTTTTTACCTGTGGACATAGGAGATATGATGTGCATGCCATTGCTTTTTCCTGTATTTTTAGCTGTGGCATAGCAGCTCATAGAATGGCTCTGAGTTTTTTTCAAGTACAAACTTTTTGCTCATAGCTCCATCTCTTGATCAATTTGAGATCTAATTACAGCCGTGGCTATTGAGGATTTCCTGTTGTTTTTCTCCCATTTCACACCTTTATTCTTGTTCTGTTCCAATTCATTTTCTCTGCTCTATCCACATGGTTTGTTGTTATTTGTTCTGTTTTGCTCCTTTGCAACGTTCATGTTTCCATCTATTTATTCTTTGGAATTCCCCATCTCCTTGAGATATTTCTCCTTTTACTTTCAAGGAATGGCTACAGCAACTCGTCCATTTAACCTATGCTTCATTGGATGTAGATTCATGTCAACTCTTTCAAGTGTGACACCTTACTCTCTCCCTGGCTCTTCACTTCCATCATTTGTTGGAAGAGTTTGTGCAGGCTGGCATGTGGACTACCCTACATACTTTCTTAGCACATTTTTTTTCATCTTTTGTCCACCTCCTCTTCTTCCGGATATCAATTTCCTCCTGTCACCATTCTACATACCCCTTACCGGTTCTGAATGGGTAAGTTTTCTTTTTATATATCTTACCTTTACAGTGGCCTATTTCTACATTTGTGGATCCTGCTCAGTAATGAATGGAGCCTGTCCAGATATACTTAACTTTAAATCCACATCATATGTCCTTTAAAGGTCTATAATGCTCACTGATGAGATGGTGTGTTTCACAAGACTGCTTGAGGGTTCCTTGCAGTATATTGCTTCATAAATAAGGTATATTCCAGATCATACCAACTCATGGACTATCACAAGTAAAGCAGTGTTTGGATTGCTGCCCATCCCTCTGGTCCTAGTTGAATAAACCTGGACTAGCCTGCTATTCAAAATAAGGTTTTCATGGTCATCCATTACACAGTCTTATGGTGTTACCTTTCTCCATTTCTTTGGATTCACCATTGCATTGTTTTCCACCCTCTTCTAGTGGAGTATGGGAGCCCTTGTTATTTCCTAGCCACTGGTGTGGTAGACCATGGATGCCATCTCCTGAGTGTGACCACTTCCACTCAGTCAAGAGTAGAGTAGTTGTGTTCTGTTGGTGTACATGGTGAGTACTCTCCTTCTACTGCAGACCAGAAGACAAATACCTGATGCCACCTAGTTTTAAACAATTCATTTCTCTGGTTGGCTTTCTCCGACCCTACTGCCTCCTGGAGGTTGGTTCCTGGGTGGTCTGGTGTCGGATTGGCATAGAACACGTGGTTGGTAGAGGCTCTCTTCCTACTATGGACCTGACAAAAATTTCGTGATACTACCTGGTTTTGGATCAGAGTTGACCAAGCCTCTTCTTACTGTTGTCCTGATGTTGGGTTTCTGAGTGGCCTGGTGTTGTTTGTGTACTGGGTCTACACACATGTGCCCTGCCTGAATCGGGAAGTTGCTTTTCTCTTCTGTTTCTTAATCTTAAGGTGAATATGGGTGGGACTCTCCTTTTACCATGGACTGGAAAACACATTCCTGATGCTGCCTAGTTTTGGACTGGAGTTGACCCTCTGAATACAGTCTAGCCACTCTACACCATCTGGCAAATCCATTTGCTGATTAGACTTGTGTCTTTTTTGCCCAGATTAGCCACTCATATCTTTACAGCACTCAAATTTGTACCCTGGTACAGATGTAGTGCAATCTCCCATAAATGTGACTATATATATAAAGGTATCACACTCCATGAGTTCTCTTCAGATGCCTTCCAAAGAGTGTTCATCTAGGTAACTTTTGTACTGGTTCTTTTACCATTTCAATGTTCAATTATAGCTATTATATGAGCATAGGTAGTGTATCATATCGGAAGTTAACATTTTCCAACACTGAAAATGTATTTCCGATACACACTTTCCACCCATCCTTCCCACTTTTGGTGCATCTTTTCTTTGCCTTATCTCAAAGTGATGATTGTTTTCTATAGTATAGATTGAGTCAGCTGCACTAGGATGGTGTGTCACACTCCTATTGGTGGGGGGTTGTTGCATGCTCATTTGCATGCTACAACACAGCTATACCATATGTAAACACGATGTTAAGTGGGAACTTCAAGGCTAGTGGTGAGAAAAAATTGCACATATAGAGGACAGCACAAATCATGTAAAGCTATTATGTGAGAAGAGGTAAGTATCTATCAGAAATACATATTCAGCATTGTTATTGTTTACTCATAGATAGCTTAGAACATCTACCCATAAGAATCATTGGGCCAATTTAGTATTTATCATTTTTGTGACTAAAATTTCATTTATAAATTAAAAGGATTAACATAGTAAATACAGCACAAGATATTTCCAAATAAAAAGCCAAAATATTTTTAAGGACAACATATTGTGTCAGGTACTACAAACATCTGCTTTCAAGTGGAATATATCATTCAATTCAGTGATACTTTGTTAGTTCATTTTGTACATATATTGTTAATCATGATATTTCTTAATTGATATAATTGCATCATAGTAACGAATGTTCTATCCATTTGTCAGTCAATTTTATGGCAATATCCATTTTTTTAGTGGAAATCAAGATTGAAGTGTAAAAGTCATTCTTCTAACCACTAAAATCTTTAGTGAATATTGACAGAAAGCTAATCAGTTCACAATATCAAAATATTTGTTTCTTTGTTTTCAGTTGAACATGGTGAAAGGTCTACCAGCGCTAATAAATGTTCTGAAAATGATTAATGCAATATCATGCTACTATAATTCATCTGAGTGTATGACTGCCATCTTTACTAAGGTAATTAGAAAACTTTGATTGAGCAGGTGTCCTAAGCTTTTAGTTTTCAAAATGTGAAGGAAGGTGATAATTTAAAACTTTTTATTTAACATATTTTCATTGGACCTAAATTTGGAACTTGTGAAAATGGTTCAGCAGTTGCAAATTTTCATGAGTGGATATCTTGGCCATAATTTTATTGTAAACCTACAGTAGATTTAATCTTGTTTTAATGATATTAAGAAATAAATCCATTGACTGACATTTCTTCATAAATCTTATTCAGAAGATTATTTTAGGCTTTACTCATGTTGTTTCACTTAAGCTCTATGACCAAATTTTTATGTATAGTTTTGGGAATAATTATGGAAATGCATAGGTAATACATTAATCACAAACAATATTTAATGGCAACTAAATGGTTAATTTATCTTATGTGCGATTCATTATTGCATGAAATACAAAAGAAAAGCAAATAAGTTATACAATGCACTAGTATTTTGTATTTACTTTAAACAGAGCTGCACATCTTGTTTTTATGCTACTGCAAGTTTAAAAATTTATGACTATGAAATATTGTTCCAAATATCCTGTATTACTGCTCACAATTCAGCCAATCAACCAATATATTTTGTTGCCATTTGAGCTACTCAGTTTCCATATAAATTCATACAGTATTAATAATATTTGTAATATAACTTTACACAGGCCAATCCATGGTTGCAAGTGTTCTATCAACCACTTTTTCCTTCCACACATTTGCTCCATGCTTGAGATCACTGTCTTGCTGGAAGATGAATTCCTGCACAACAAGTCTTGTTCATGAGGGAATGACATAATGGGTAAAAATCTGTTTGAATCTGTCAGTAGTCAGGAGACTTTCAATTTTGTGCAGGTCTTTAACACCAATGGCTGATGTACAGCCTATATTTGTATTAGTTCCTAGCATGCTTACTGTAGATATTGTAAATTGACTGTGATACTGCTCTCTCTTTTTCTGTCATCAAGGAAACTTTGCTCATTCCATTGTTTGAAGTCTGATGCCCATTTCAACCTTTTGGTTTGGTTATCTCTCCCATGCAATGGTTTTTGAGAAGCTACACATCCATTGTGACCACTTCATGCATGTGCATTCTACTCTTCAGGAGGTAACATTCACATGTGCACACACACAGCTATGTAATGGCATAATTTCACTGGTTTGTCATTCATAACAGCCAGTCACAGTGTAATCTGTACTCTGATGCAGCTCATATTCATACAAAAGAAGAGAAGCAACTTAAACTTAAGTTTAAACTTAACCTTTATAACACACTCTATAAATCACAGTGATTCATACACTTTACTTACGGTGTCTACTGTTCGCTTGACTCAATTATCTATCTCTTCAATCTATCTATCTCTGCAATTGCATTGGTTTTTCTCACCAGGCTTATATACTAAAACAGAGGGTGCCTCGAACAAACTTGGGCCTTCTCGATAATTCATGATCCTTTGAGAAACCCCAGCGCGCATGCTCCCAGCATCATGTGACTTCCACTGAAGTAACAGTATCATGAAACTATTATTTTTTTATAAGCTGGTAGCATATTTATCTAATGTGTTCCTTTACTTTCTATTTTATACAAGACATTTTAAAAGTTTCTTGCTCCAAAAAGGTCAGAGATTGTTACTTTATGATTAACAATAACAAAAATTATGCTATAAATAAATTGTAAAGTAAATGTTTTATGGTATTTGTTTATTTTATATAACACTTCAATTCTTCATTTTTGCCATTTTTTCCATTAGCTAAGAGATTTTTAGAACATCAGTGCATGAGTATGATCAGCTAAGCATTCTTGATAATTAGTTAATTTAATATGCCTTTTCAACCTGTAACTTTTATAATTATTTTTCTTCCATTAGATTACTAATCAGATGATCAAGGCTTGCCGTTTATATATCTCAGAAAAAGGAAAAGAAAGTGTCTGGACTCAGTCTCAAAATGTCATCCTAAAAAAGCTGGAGAATTGTATCAAGCTAAACACTGAATATCAAGCCTGCTTTAAGCGTATCAAAGACAAGATGGCTGAAATACCTGAAGAAAAGCAATTTCGATTCAGTGAAGTTTTTGTTTTTGGAAAATTTAATGCATTCTGTAATCGTCTCCTGAAGATTAAGAAGTTGCTAAACACTATCACACAATATAAAAGGTTGTTGTCTTCTCGATTAGAAGGTCAGTTCACATTAATCATTCTTTTATGCATACATATATCATAACAATGAATATAATTAAAATTAGGTAGAATAACCTCTGAAATGCTGAAAGCCTTTTCTTGTTGAGTTTGAATTCATGCTATCAACAAAATGTGGAATTCAAATGTCTTTCATTTGTTGTGGAGCAAGCTTCACATTATTTGCGGCACAAGCATCAGGGGATCTTATTAAACTCTGCTCTTCATGTCACAATTTGAATATTTTTTATTGACCAATGTGATATACTTATTGACCATTGTATTGTTAAGTTTGCTATAATGTTCTTACACATTCAACTATTTCTGCCACTGTCAGAATGTCTACGACTTAGTTGAAGACCTTACTTACGCAATCTGCATGTAGCATGCAAGGAAAACTTGTAGATGTATTGCCAACTATGATTGTTCAATGTATTCATCCCATTGTGTACTGATATTCCTTATAGGTATCATAATCATGTGGATAATTAATTTTTGTAACACTCAACTTTTTCTTTTGTCTTCATCAAGGTTTTTATGTATGACAAATGGAGATTTAAAAGATGTTTATTTATTGTCCTAATTCTAATCCATTTTTTTGTTTTTGCAAATTGTGAGGTGGTTTATCAGTTTATGAACATTCCTTCTTTTGTTCTGGCTTATGAATCCTACATCTTAACATGTGAAGAGAACTGCTGGTTTTCTACACACACCCAGTAACGATTATCATCATTACATAGATGATTAGAGGATTCTCACTCAGTAATTGTCTCACACTGAATTGACCTCCCAGTTAGCTTCTTCTTTGTGATAGATTGTTCATGAGTCAAAGTCTCATTTTGTGCCCACTCAATATCTCGTTCATCTGGAATTTTGTATTAATACTTTTTCCGGAGGTTTTTACCCATCACCTTTGGCTTTGCAATCTTTCAAGTTTTGGGTGAGTATATTTATCCACCTGCCAAGAACATCCTTTCTGTTTTGGGAATGACAGCCTCTCTTTACATGGCAACTCCTATGGACCATGCTTACTTGAGACACCATCATTGGGATCTTGCCCCTTCGTGGAGTCTATCCTCAGACTTGATGTCTGTTCGAATTTCTCCTGCAACTCTTGATTACCTGCAATTGTGACTCCTCCATGAGTTTCCAATTTTAGTTTACCCTTTTCTTCTACTTCCTCTGGATATAATTGATGCCTCTCTATAGAGTTAGGGTGATGTGTTTGGGGACTGTCACTTTTCATGTGTGGTCTTTACATATATCCCATTCTCACATCATTCTGTTGGAACTTTGGACTGCTGAACATGAATGTTATGGGTTACTACCCTTGTTACACTACTCATGTGTTTTTAATATTCACAGAAAGTTCCACTGTGGTGGCATATACCAATAGGCAGAGAGGGACTTGATCTCACAGCATTTGTTTGCTGCAGTTTTTCTACTTATTTGGCTACATTCATGCCTTTCTTTGAGCTGGTATTTCATTAGCTATGCCAATGATTTGGTTATGTGATTCTTGATATATATGTGACAGCAGTGCATCATCTTCTGATGTTTCACTAGTTTTAATTTCTGGGTCCAGCTTCTTTAGAAGTGAATGCTTTGAATCTGTCATGTAAAAATTGTTTTTATGCCTCTTCTTCATCTTGTTTCTCAGGTATTGATCAAGAATCAGTTGATTCCATTGTCCAGTTCTTATTATTCCATGCTGGCCTGCTCCACCATTGTTGCTACTCCTCTCACGTATCTTCCTCAACAACATTTCTTGTCTATAGTTTTATGACTGGCTGTAATGTAGCCCTTTGTTAGTAAAGATGGTTTGTTTCTCTTCTTGGATAGCTGAAATGTTGACACATTCTTGCAGATGTTCTTCACTAGTAGTATACCATACCTATTGGTTAACTTCTAAACATACTGTTGGTGTGAACCAACAATATGTTTGATACTTTTCACTATGATATAGGTCCTGTTTAACTCTCTTTGATTAACTTGTGTTCAGGGTTACTGATAAGGAGTGGAATTCTCCGAAACTAGTATAATCCAATAACACACATTCATTAAAGTGTAGATTGAACTGGACCTCCTTTGAACTTAGGCTTCAAAATTAAACAATTTTCAGAATACTAAGTTTCTTTATTATTTATTGTTGGTTAAGTTACCTGGCTCTTCCTTTTGAACCCTTTGCAACTTGTTACTGTATCATCTTTCCTCGACAAATTTTCTTTTTGTTACTCGCATTTTTGCCATAGATGTTTCTTGTACCCTTTTTTTCAAGGAAGTCTCTATACTTATATCTTGATAAAGCCTTCCTACCAGAGACTTTAGCTGCAAGAGACAATCAGTACTGTTTTCTTTTTTCTGTTATGTTACCTGCTATGACAGACCCTGATTTTTCTGCTGGATCATGTTTTGTATGTCTGGTCAGAGTGGTTTGCTCCTATATTACAAAAATGGAATCTTTTTGAGGGGCTCAGAATTGGCTGTTTATACTTTATGATAATTCTCGTTTCACAGACTTTGCTTCATCCACTTTATTGAATGGGCCGATCTGTTTTGTTTATCATAATGTTTCTGACCACCTTAAGTGTGGACTTCAGGTTACATCTCATTACATTCATCATTGGCTGTATGTTTGTCTTCATGGTTTCTATACCCTTTAGTGGACATTTTATAGGCTATCATGGGGAAGAATCTGCATATTCTTTTGCTATTTTACCTTCATCACATTGCTTTATATGCAGTTTCAGGATTCCATTTTCCACTTGTGGTTATTCTCCTGGCTTGATGGATGGAATCCATATCTTGTGAGTTTTGTATATTTTGTTAACACCCTTTGTTAACTATTTCCAAGGTGTCTGGGATTGTAAATGATTTTGACTTCAAAACAAACAGTAGAAAATAATCAAAACAAAATAATCAAATACAGTTTTTTCTTATGAATCAAAAATTTATAATTATATTGAATTGTCAAGTCAGGACTTTCATACATTCTTTAATTTCTATGTTTGTCCTAGGAAAACCAAGTATTTCTGTGTCATCCATCACTCCTATTCATTCTAGGGGCATTAGAGGGTGAGAATATATTTGAATATTCAGAAAAAATAAATCGTGGTTCCTCCTTCTGTGAGACTCTGTACATGGATTTGTCTAGTCACAACTCTTGCATGCCTCATATATTTTTATGTTTGTTCTAGACAAAATTCCACTATCTATGCTGGAGCTCCTTGAAAGGGTGTTATCCTTTGGAAGTGGATAGAGGTACCATCTTGTGATTGATGTAGACTAGGGAGTGGTGGCAGACCTATCCCATTCCTGCATACATGTCCTTGCATAGCATTAGATATGTTGGAAATGAGACTACACATATTATTAGATGTCTGAGCTCCAACAAGGATAGGAATCATTGAAGTTTTACTATTTATTTATGTTCTGATGCTCCCATTGGAATGTCCTTACATTGTTGAGCCCAGTCTGCTTGGTTCTTTCCTCAGTTCTTCCTGAGTGCACATTAATTTGGCTTGTTATGTGACTCACTGTCCATTTTTGATGTGAATGAAGAGGAGTTACTGCCTCTGGAGTATATTCTTACATAATATGTGTCTGAGCTGCTCACTTGAGAACCTTTCAGCAGCAGGACATAGTATTCCTCCTGTCTGTTTACATTATCACCCGTGTCACATTGTTGGTTCCACAGATTCAATATGCTATTACTGCTCACAAAAACCTTTTGCCTGAACTAGAGGGTGTTGTGGTTGAAGAAGTATCATGCTGAGAAGAATGCCTTCTTTCTTAGTGTCCTATGAATAAGTTGTTTGTTTTGTATGGCTGGTTCTCTCTACTCATTTTCCTCGAATCTAGTTCTTTGAACTGTTTTCTGCTTCTGGATCTACTCCAACTGTGCTTGGTTACATATTTCTTATAGTCTATATTATTATTTTCCTGCTCTGTAGCTTATAGTTTTGTATTTGTATGTTTCTTTTTATGTTCATCATTTCCCACACACTGGCTTTCAGTATTTAAAAGGTGAGTGTACCTGACTTGAATTTTACATGTCTAGAATTAAAATGAATTTCAGACAGGTACTTACCTCTGCAATACCTTTCTTCCTGTCTCCTCAACATCAAATCTTCATGATGACTGTAACTTTCAATGAAATCTCAATTATGGCAGGTAAATAAAATTTATATGAGATCTGAAGCTTATAATAAGTCATGTGGAAGGTTGGAGAGTGGAGAATTATGGGTAAGTGATACATGCTGTGCAATACATAAAGGACATTTGAAAATTTGAGTCTCATGTTTTGTTGACAGCATGAGTTCAAACTCTACAAGGGAAAGCTTTGAGTATTTAGGAGGTAAGTACCTGTTTGAAAGTTAATTTAATTCCAAAAAGTGTAGCAAACTATACAAAAGATAATAACTCTGTATGTAAATGATGCCACAATTATAGTTCATTTTTAGAACTAATTGGATAAGAATTAACTTATGGGCATATATATGTATTACACATTGACTAAATATATAACTATTCTTGATTATCTAATAACATTTACAATTTTCTGTGGAAATAATAAAATAGAATTAGGTTATATTACAATGTTTTTTCAAAATTTTTTGGCACGTGTGTAATGTTCAATCCTAAAAACTAAAAATTTTTAAAAAACAATGATTATTTTATACACAATTCTAAAAATTAGATTGTTTCCAGTCTCTAAGTTACTAAAATAATAAGTTACTGTACAAGGTTAAAAAGTGCTAAAAATCTCGATGAGACTGGAAAACAATTTCATACACTCTACATGCTTCGAGGTATACTCTTGCGTCATCCTCAGGAGTGTAATGTTTTGCAAAAAATAACACTTATTTATACAATTATTAACCCACCAATTTACATATTAAAGAATTTCATGCCATCTGCTAACAACATTTCCATTAGGTCCATCATCCTTATTCAATAATTTAAATTTACTTTTTTTTTCATTTAATTATCTCAGTAGATTCTTGTATATTCATACCAATTACGTTTCCAGGCTGTGCTAAAATAATGTATTTGAAATAAATTTATTTTATTACATGACTCTTTCCACCAATCAATTTACTTTAAAGGTGATATAAGTTGTTTTGCTGTATTTTGTTCTGAAAATCAAAAGATTTGTTAAATAAACAGTTTAGACCAGAGTAGATAATATTTTTATGTGGAATTTAACTGTTAACAAATGAAGCATTTTATGTTGTCGTGTTTTTATTATTTTCAGGATTACTTAGTCCTGACACTGAAGGTGAGTAGATTGTCAATATAAAAGATCCAAATAACAATTTGTACAGAGTGTAATTTGCAGTTTATATTATGCACTTTACAACATACAATGTATTAACATGTTGTGGGTTTATGTAGAATAGTTCCATAGACTATATTGAAGAAATAAAACTATAAGAAATAACACGTTAATGCATTTATACTTTCACAACTGGTTGTTATAAACAAGTTATGCATTGCAAAGTTAAAATTTTACCTTGCAAGACGTTGATAAATCACTGATACTACATATTTGTTAACAATTCTCACACACTGATGGAATAGAAATCTCAACCACTACTTCATAAACAATTTTAAAACTAAACTTCTCTCCAGATCATTCTCACTTTGTAGGATGATAATTTTACATAATTTTCACAAGGAAATTTGCTGATTTTGTAAAACAGTTTTGACTAGGCTTACTGATCAAAACTCAAAACTGTGAATTACAGTTTTCCAAAATTTGTAACACATAACTATATAATAATCAAGCAATATTTATGTCATAAAACACAACATTTATTTCAAGATTTTGTTCAAATGAATTAATCTCTCTTTTTTTTCTACAATTACTACTTTAACTTGAAGTGATTTTAAACATGAAAGTACTATGTAAGTGCCATATTTGAATAAATACTGAAGCTCATTTAGAAAATATAGTAGATTTAAAGCTTATTTTAATAAACAATTAGAGGACCCAGATTTTTACAATTTGAATTAATATAGTACATTGCTTTGTGTGTTTAAATTTGTAAATTTTAACTTCCAAAACAGTACTACCACTTCCCTCCCTTAGCTGTATCGACCTTCATTTGCCCTCTAGGCATTGGTAAATCTTATGAACAGTGCACCAGTCTTTTATACCTCTATATTTTTTGCATGATTGCAGCAATATGTGCTGATCATGTGACCACCCTCCACCAATCCCAATGCACCCTCTATACTAGAGCAGGTAGTTCCATCCACCATTGCAGCACAATCCTCACTTTCTCAATTGGCACGACAGTATTCAGATGTGTGTTTTCAGTTGTTCTTCAAGCAAATTTTGCTACGTTTTTGTGTGTTTTCTTCCTAGTTTCCACTTTTAGTTTGAATTACTTGTTCATTTAGTAGTTCCTTTACTATTGTTTTTTAAAGTCCACATGCACTTATGAATTCGAATTTTCATGTGGCAGATGAAGAAGTTCCTGCCAATATGAACAAAACTCGTGTCACTAGACCCCAGCGTGGTGAGTTGCCGATGTCGGTCGAGGAGATTCAGGCATTAGTTCAGCAGGAGTTAGATGCTTTTGCTGCTTCTTCTGCTTGTTCTCAGGAAGGATCCAGGGCCACGCTTCTAAGGAAGTTTTGTCAGGGGGAGTACAATTTTGACTGAGTTTTTCCTGCCCCATTTTTTTTTGGCCAGTCACATAATGTTGACAGTCAGGAGAGTCTACCTTTCTTATTGATCAGGTTTGTCAAATTTTACATGTCCCCCCTTTAGCCCTTGATTCTTCTACTTCTTCCTTTCTGGGAGAAGAGCCTCATTCCGATTATTTTTTTTTCTTCTCCCTCTTCTGACATTTTTGTTTAAGCTCAACTTTTTGCTGCTCAAGTACAGTAGGAAGTAAGTATGCCTCATCCCTCTTGGCATTTGAACCAATGCTCTTTTGCTTACCAACATGCCTCAAATCCCTATTTGAATTCTCAGCATTTATATCCTCTCCTTCCCTTGTGGGGTTCTAATCCTAATGCCTTGGTTCATTTTAATAGATCTCAGTTTACTACTATTTGCATTACATTAACCAATCTTTTACGTGTTCTTTCCTCTTTACAATTGTTGTCTCAGGCCTTCCACCAGTCTCCTGATCAGTTCTCCCAATCTCTGGACTCTCCTGTGGTCTATTATGGTCTGGTTGTCAGCTTCAGCCTTGTCCCTGACATTTGGATTTTGTGTTGTTGGAATTTACTTGGGAGGGATGTGTTACTTGTAGGTGTGTGTCTCCCCCTTTTGTCATTACAGGAACTTCGTCAAGCCCCGTTTCTGTGTGAAATGGTCTTTGGGGGTCTTCCTGAATCTGTGGAGTCCAGGGTCAATGTGGCGAGATTGCATTCTTCTTTGTTCTCCCTTCCTTCTCATTTGTTTCACCCTACTGATTCTGCTCAGTCTTTGCCTGTTCGAGTGCCTGTGCTCCTTCTTCTTTGCCCTGCCCTTTTCCCCTACTCCCGATGTTCCCTTCCTTACACCCATTATTCCTGTTCCCATTCCTCTCTGCCTCACCATTATTGGTGATGGGATGTCTTTCCATGGACAGGTGGGGACCAGGTTACAACTCTTTTCTACCATCTGGAAACCCTTCATGATTGATCCATGGGTGTTATGGGTTATGTCAGAGAGTCTATTCATTCAATTCCTGGCCCATCCACTCCTGCCCTCTTTCCTGGTTTCTTTTTCTCCTCCTTTGGATTGTGTCTTGTCCAGTCGTCTAGTGAAGTCAGTTCTCGATCCTTCTCTGAAGGGTGCTGTAGTGTTGCCTGTTCATCTTTGTTTTTACTCCCGTCTGTTTGTTGTCCCCAAAAAAGACAGGAGATTGGAGACCTATTATCAATGTATCCTGGCTGAATGCCTTTCTGAACACACCCCAATTCACCATGGATTCATACTACCTCTCTCTTTGGTGTATTTTCTGCTTGGGTCTTTGGGTGATCCAATTCGATGTGACAGATGCTTACTTTCATATCCCCATTCCTCAAGAGTCATGTCGTTATCTTCCGTTCATCTACAGGGAAGATGTGTTCCAGTTCTTTGCACTACTGTTTGGTCTTGCCTTGGCTCCTTATGTGTTCTGTCGGGTTGTGTTGACCATGCCTTTGCATGCCATCTTCATTCATTGGGTCTTCAGACTCATCATTACATGGACGACTGGTTCCTGCTTGCCTCTTCCTGAGCTATATCTGCCAATCACACCCGATTCATTCTTTGTGAGTCTGCTCGAGTGGGGTTTCTCATCAAGGTGGAGAAGTCCTTTCTCACTCACACTCAATGTCTCATTCATTTGGGGGTCCTCATCAATTCCTGTCTTGGTTGGGCCCAACCTTCTCCACTTTGGGTCCAGGTTATACAACAAGCAGTCACTCGGGCTCTGTCTTCACCTTCTCTTTCTGCTTGAGAGGTTCTCTCTCTTTTAGGGATGTGGGCCTCCCTGGAAGGCCTCATTCCCTTGGGTCGAGCACACATGTTCTCTTCAGTGGATGCTTCTTAACCAACAGAACTTCTCCCACAATCTCTTGGATCATCTTATTACCTTTCCTCAAAGGATCAAGGCCAACCTTGTTTGGTGGCTTAACAGACTCTTACCATGGGGCTCCTCTTCCCCCACATTGTCCTGACTCACATCTGTTCATAGATGCTTCTTTGGTGGGTTGGGGGCTTCTCTCAACTCTTGAGAGATTTCGGGTCAGTGGTCCATTGAGGAATACACTTACCATATCAACCACTTGGAGCTGTTTGCGGGTCTGTTGGGCTCTCACTCATTTTCTCCCACTTTTATGAGAGTGGGTGGTTATGGTTCATTCTGACAATTCAACTGTCTTCAGTTATATCTCCAAACAACGGGGTACCAACTCCAGGACCCTGTGTTTTCTCACACTCAACCACATCTACAACATCACATCCTTGTCATGTCATATTCTGGGTGTTATGAATCTGGTTGTAGACCATCTATCCTGCCCCAACTAAGTTATTCCTACCGAGTGGTCTATTTATCTGGGTTTTTTTCAGTGGGGGTGTTCTTGCCTGGATGTGCCTCATATTAAAGTGTTTGCAACCCATTTGAATGTCAAACTTCCTTTGTTTTGGTGTCCTGTCCTGCTCCCTTCATCTCTGGTGGTGGTAGATGCATTCAGTCAGGATTGGAGGGGCCTTCATCTCTATGCTTACCTTCTGATCAGACTCCTCACTATAGTTCTTTCTCTCATACAGACCACTCCTTGCTGTATGTTGCTAGTTGCTCTGTATTGGCCTGCTCAGTCGTGGTTTCCTCTACTTTGGCCTTTACTGGGGCAGCAACCCCTTCCCTTACCTCTGCTCAGGTGTCTACTCTGGCAACCTCAGTTGAATGTGTTTCGTCCAGATTTCACCAAACTCTGTCCTCACACATGGCTTTTGTCCAGTCCAATGCCTCCTCTCAGAGATTTACTACCTGTGTAGTTCTTTGTTTACCCAATCCATACATCTTTCCTCATTGTTCGTGTATCAGCATTGTTGGTCTACCTTTCACCAGGGGTCCATTCGCCTAGGATTCCGTCCTTTCCTTCCTTGAGTTTGTCACTTGTCCAGGTTCTTTACCAGGTTATTTGATCAAGGTTTGTCTGCATCCACTGTTTCTAGTTGTCATGCTTCTCTGCCCCACACCTTTTGCTTCTCCCATTTTCAAAGATCCTTCACCTCCTCTGTTATTTCTATTCTTTTCCATTCCTTTCATATTGTTCATCCACCCCATCCATTTAGGCGGATTGGGATCTCATTGTCGTTTTTCATGCTCATGACCATTCTCCTTTCGAACCTGTTGCTATGTGTTCTTTGTACCACCTTTTCCTTAAGACCTATTTTGTTCTCCTTCTCACTAGTGGTCGTTTTTATGCTATTAATGTTTCCTGTATTCTTTACCATGCTTCTTAGGTTCTCCTTTAACCCATTCTTTCCTACCTTCCCAAGACCGTCAGCTGTTTAATGTGTCTTTCCACCAGATGCGCCATGTTACTTGGTCTTTAACTGCTCAGGTCCACTATCCTTTGGAGGAGATTGTACAAGTGGGAATGTGGAATACTCCCAACATGTTCATTGCACATTATTTGCATCATATTGCTGTATCCTCCTCGGTCTGGTATCTTCTTCCACCTGTGGCAATTTTCCACACATCTGTTTGCCTTTAGCTGGGATAAGTTGACATTTTGGTTTCACTTATGCAGAAAAAGTTGTTTTCCTTTGCATTTCTGCTTGGTCAAGTATGCTGAATTGTTTTATACTACCATTTACTCTACTTCTTTCTAATTCTCACTATGGAGATGGGGTGTTTCTGTAAGACCACTGGATGCTTTTCTGGTGGTGTATCTATATCTATATCTTGAGAACTGTCACTCATGGACTTCATGAGTAAAGCAGATAGGGATTTTTGCCCATCTCTACTGACCCGTGATTTTTACAATCTGGGTCTTTCTGCTTTTGAAAATAGGGAAATGCAAACACCCATTGCACTATCTCTGGTGAATTGCTCCTCCAGACCCCCTAATGTATGCCCCCTCTTTCTTCCAGTGGAGCACGATGATCCTTCCTACTTCTGGTTCCCAGTCACTGGAGTAATGGACCATGGAGGTTTCCTCACAAATGGGTTTTGTACAATAACAAAATATTGTGCCCATATGTACCCACATGATGAGAAGAGGGCTGTTGTTGTTATGCTGTCTATTATACACACATTATGGCACTATGTCTATTATGCAAGGTGCTTCCACTGGATTGCTTCTGGCCGGATGGACTGCATATGACATAATCCAATATATACCAAGGGGCTTCCCCCGGATGTTTGTGCCTGGGTGGACCTCACTTGGCTATCTTGACATTAATCCAAGGCGCTTCTTATGGATGTGTTTGCCTGAGCGGACCACACTTGTTGGTTTCTCTATCATTGTTATGCTGCATATTACACATACAATATGGCACGAAATCTCTTATGCAAGGTGCTTCCTCTGGATGTTTTTGCCCAGATGGACTGCACTTGACATAATCCAATGTATACCAAGAGGATTCCCCCGGATGTTTTTGCGTGGGTGGACCTCACTTGGCTATCTTGTTCTAAATCCAAAGCTCCTCCTCTGGATGTTTTTGCTGAGGCAGACTGCACTTGTTGATTTTACAAACTTATGTAAGGTGCTTCCATGTTGTTTTTGTCCTTGGACTGCATTTGGCATAATATGCCACATCCCAAGACACTTGGGAGATTCATATATGGTCCTCTAGCCCTATTCACGTATTCTCTTCATTTCTGCCCTATGTGTCTTATCTTCTTTACTGGGTGAAGAGCATACCTGTTCCAGAAGTAGTGCTATACCCCACAGGTGTGCCTCATATTTTAATAGTGGCATACATGCTTTTTTTCATAGGGGTCACTCTCCACTTGATTATTTGTTTTTGTGCCTTCACTGACCCATTCAACTTTCCAATGTGAGATTCTAGCTATGGGGGAACGGAGGTTGTACCGTTTTGGAAGCTAACATTTTCTAACACTGAAAATGTATTTCCAATAGGTACTTACCTCCTCTCACCCACCCTTCCTCCCCACTGATTTGTCCGTGTTTTTGGGTTTGTATATGCCAATTCTCAAAAGTGAGGATTGTGCTGCAACGGTAGTATACAGGGTGCAATGGTATTGGTGGAGGGTGGTCACATGATCAGCACATGTTGCTGCAATGGTAGTATAGAGGGTTCAATGGGATTGGTGGAGGGTGGTCACATGGTTAGCACATGTTGCTGCAATGACACACAAAATATATGGGTATAAAAGACTGGTACACTGTTCATAAGATTTACCAATACCTAGAGGGCAAATGAAGGTCAAGATAGCTATGGGTTAGAGGAGGTAACTATCTATTGGAAATACATTTTCAGTGTTAGAAAATGTTAACATTAACCCAAATTCACTAGCTCATCATTAATCAAAGGTACCTAGTCTGTGGATTAGGCTGAGAATAAAAATGTATTGTGTTTAAATTTTTTAATCCTTATAGTTATTCCAAATTCCCCTATTATATTATTAATTTCATTAAACAACTGTAAAATTTAATTTTGGCCATTTTGAAAACTATATTATTTTGTTTTCAAATTCATGATTTAACATTATTTTAGCATCATTATTGCATCATAATGTATTAGCTACTGTAGGACTGAATCATGTTTATTTTGAAGAAAGTGTAAGTCTTGCACTGAAACTTGTGAATCTTAAAATTTAAAACAATTAACCATTACAAAATCTAAAAATAATTTGTATTTATAACAAATGAATAGAACTAAAAAGATTTAAATTAGTTTATCATTTATTCTTTGAAATAATAAATATTTTTGTAAATTGATGTATACATTTCATTTTTACATGATTTTACAAACATTTGCTCATGAAAAATTATATTCCATTGTTTCTGCATCATAAATTGGTTAAGTATTATATTTAACTGTCCAATTATTGTTCTTTCTTATAACTGAAGTACAGTATATCCAAATTTATTGAAGAATAATGTAAGCAAAGTATTACCAAATTTTCTACATTAAAAAACTTGCTGGCTAAATGTGTAGGTCTTTGCTTATTTTTGTAATATGGATTCATGAAATCTTTCAGTTTAGAGAATATGTTTCCATAAGGTCACTGTGTTCTTATTTACTAATAGAATTTCTTGAACTTTATGTATGAAAACTATAAAATTGTATGTGACTGTATTTTAGGCATTTTGTTTATAAATATTAGTTTATTTGTATTAAAAAAAAAATTAAAGAAAGGTTAAAGGTTATGTTTTCTTTATGCTCCAGGTCTACAGGAGATGGAGACAACTTTTAAAAATCTTGTTGCATCCTTACAAGTGGCATCATACAACATACTAGATCACAGAAATCTTGAATTTGAAGAAAGCCTTATGGAGTTTTTTGCAAATATAGAAAAGATAAAGGTCAGACAGACATAATAATTTTAATTGAATTTTTTTGAACAAGTACGTTTAAAGATCTTGGTTTGTCAGATATCAGTATTGTTCTTTTAAATTTTAGGAATATTTGAAATAATAAATTTGTTGAAAATTTTGTCGAGACAAATATAATTACTTTCTTTCAAGCATATTGAAATAAAACTTTAGATAAAAATGGTAATACAGGGACTGTTCATGAAAGTATGTTAATGGATATAATTTATTTTAGGAAAAAAAAACAATCAGTTAACAGATGGCTTGTAATCAGTTAGTGCCTAAACACCTGTTTATTTCATAAAAGAAAACAATAAATATAATCTTCTTAGACCATAAATGAAATTAAAAATGTTTATATATATTAGCATTCACACACCACTTTATAAAGCAAGCTCTTCTAGAAGTCATTGCTTAAGAGAGAAGTAATTTGCTGTAGTAAACAATCTTTGTTTCAAAATATTTATTGATTTTTCTTTCTGATTTTACATATTTTTACAGCTTTACCTTACCTCTTTCATGCTTCAGCTAATAACCATTTTATCTTCTTTCTTTCAACTATTCTTTCCAGTTGTTTTTTACTTTTGGATGAAAAAAACTGACATAATATCTGAGGAAAAATCTTTTAAGGTTCTACTTAGTTGTGATAAAAGATTAAGCTTCATGATGGTAGGATACTGCTATGTTCTGAGACAATACACACCTCTGTTAAACTATCTTTTCCATGTGTCTGCCTTAGATGTTTACATGCCACTAGCCCTTGGGCAATTCCCACTTAATTTTACAAAATTTCTCATGAATTTTGTTATTGTGTAATGATGCTACAATGCAGTAAAAGCCCTCCATCAATAGGAGGGTGACACACCTCCTTGTGCACTAACTGGTGCTTTTGCACTCATAAATCTTCATTCTTTTCCTTGGCACTGAACACATCAGACATGTTTTTTCTTTTTCAGTTTAATTAAATTTGCAATGTTTAGGGAACTTAACTTCCTTCTTTTGTTCTACAAATTATGAACTCACCCACTACTTGTGTGAGTGAATAATTTCCTCACACAGGTTTTTTACATTATTTGGATTTAAATTTTTTTCTCTTTCTCCTGTGTCATATTATTGTTCTTGTTCCCTACTTCTTAATCCTATCTCTAACTAATTTTTGTTTACCTTTTTCATAACCAACTATGTTTCTGCATTCTCAATCCTCGTCCTCTCCATCTGTGTGATTCTTATATCCTCAGTTTCAGTCATTCTGTCTACATCTAAAGTCTGAGGCACTCCACCAGGCCCCAGAGAATTTTCCAGATGATTCTTTCCAAGTTTTTCTTTACTCCCACTCAATATTTTATTCACTCATTTCACAGTTGTGCTCAGCCTTCTCCTATCTGTCTGTAAGCTTTGGAACTGCTAGTCACCAGGTTTTGTGCCTATCCTACTCTTACTTTTGTGAGAGAATTTTAGCTTTTGGGGACCATGGCTTCACTGGAACTGTTTATCCCTTTGGGTCATATACGTATGCACCTCCTCTGTTTTTCCTTGTGTGACGAGAAGCACCATTCAAGGGAACCTTTGATCTCAATGGTTCATTTATCTCCTCTTCTACTCAAAGATTTGTATTGGTGGCTGGACCAATCCAATATTACCATTGGTGTTCCATTACCTCCACCCGCACTGGACCAATATCTCTTCACTGCTGCTTTCCCCTCTGGTAGGGGGGAACCACTGAATGAAAATATCACATCAGACACATGGTCCCAGGATTAATCCTCTCACTCCATATTAATGCAATTGAACTTCTAATAGTCCATCAAGCATGCTGCCTTTTCTTAACTCTCCCAGTAGATCATTTCAATATGAACCATTCTGACAACTCCATGGTTTTTCCTATATCAACCACCAAGGGGGAACCGTATCCAGGATCCTTTACTTTCAAACAGTGGACCTTCCTTATTGGGAAGGGACAATTCTTATCGCCTGCCATTTACTAGATGCTATGAATCTGGTCATACTGTGTTCTGTCCATGGAATGGTTTCCTTACCCCGGGTTTTCTGTTGGGTGTGCTCTCTCTTGGGGACTCCAGTCATCAATGTCTTTGTCATTCTTCATATTTCCAAGCTTCCTCTTTTAATCACATGTTCCCTATTCCTAGGCCCTGGCTGTTGATGGTTTCAGCCAGGACTGGTCTCATCTTTTTCATTAGGTTTACTCCCTTCTCCATCTTTTAACTCAGGTCCTAGCCTTGATTTGAGACACTCTTTGTTGTTTCCTCATGGTGACACCCCTTTGGCCTGTTAAACCTTGTTCACTCTTCCCCTACTAACTATACTCTCTCTCTCTTGCTTCAACCTCACACCTCTGTTACATCAAGGGATCTTGTCCCTCCATCATGATGTTTGGGATTTATTCAGGCCATTGCCCATTGAAGACCTTTGAATTGGGTAGCCTTTTTCCTTTCTCATTCTTTTTGTCAAATTTACCTTATCCATCTACCAGCACTCTTTATACATATGTGCTCTCCTCCTACAAACATCACTTGTTCAGTTGAGTAAGGTGAGCAAGCACTAATAAACCATGTTCTCCTCCTATATTTGATGTTTATTCAGTAGAGTCAAAGTGAGTACACTGTCCAATTGTGCCCTCCTCCTGCAGTCATCTCCTGTTCAGTTGAGTTGAGGCAAACACACATTAACAAATTGTGCCATTCTCCTGCAGCTGATGTCTGTTAAGTCAAGTCAAGCCATGCACACACACTGTGGCATGAATTCTGTTCCTTCCTCTTGTAGCTGATGTCAGTCCAATAAACTGACAGTAGAGTCGAGGTAAGCACAACGTATGATTTGAATGTGCTCCAATCATGCTACATGTATTGGCTCTCTGACATTTTGTGTGCAAGTACTCAGATGACCATGTTCTTATTCCACCCATCCCTGCAACACATGGAGCTCATTTACCTCTTCTTCCATTTTACCTGGGTGAAGAGTATACCCTGGAAGAGAAGAGATGTAGTCTCCCACAGGTGTGCCTCTATGTAGCCCCTGCAATTAGGTGTCACACTCCATTGGTATCCTTTGGCCACTTTCTGAAGGGAACTCATCTAAGTAAATTTTTGCACTGGCCCCTCCACCACTTCAACATAGGATTCTAGCTTAACTGTGTGTAGAGGTGTGTATCATCTTGGAAGTTAATATTTTCTTTACCTGAAAATGTATTTCCTATAGATACTCACCTCTAGACACACATTCCCACCTTTCCTACCCACTTATGGTGCACCTTAATATTTATTGCCTCATTAAAGAATGAAGATTCATGAGTGTAAAGGCACAGAAGGAGTTAGTTTGCAAGGAGCTGTGTCATTCTCCTGTTGGTGTGAAGTTTTTTGCTGCATAATAACCTCATTATGCAGTAGCATGTGAAAAATCTTGTAATATTATGTGGCAGCTGCCTAAAGGCTAGTGGTATGGAAACTTTAAGGCAGACACACAGAGAAGATAGCTTAACTGTGTACAGAGGTAAATATATATTGGAAATACATTTTCAGGAAAAAATAATTTTAACTTTCACTCTTCCATAACAAATGAAAAATATACTGATGTGCAAAAGATATATACCAAAGATAAATTTGTCTTATTTTGATAGTAAAACAAGACAGCAATATCAAACAAAGTATATTTCATAGAAAAATCAATGATCAATGCATTGTTAAGATGTCACATTTGTGGATAGTTTACAAATTGAAATGATCACTGTCAATCCCATATAGGGTAAGATTTGCAATTAACACAAATGTGCACTTACACAAAAGTTTATCCATTTCTTCATAAGTTTTCTTATTTGCTCTTTCATCCATCCATTCCCTGAGAAAATTAATCTACAAGTAAACAGTGTAGGTTTATAACTTTATGACTTGTTATCTCTTACAGATAAGATTTATCAATATATTGGATGACCATTTTCAAGCTACTTCCTCTTCACACCAAGCCCTCAGGTTCCTGGCTCATGTGGAGAACCTACCATTAGATGGCATTCAGCTAGCTGATAAATACAAACAAATTCTTGTGAAGTACAACAAGGAGCTAGATTTAATCTCAGAAAAGTACCAGAAAGAAAGGCTGGATCCTCCAATTCCAAGAAATTTTGCTCCAATTGCAGGTGAAGGGGTGATTTTCAGTAGGACTATTTTACAATATGTACAAATTCACTATTACATTATTAATTCAAGGTAACATCTGCAGTACCCAATCTTGTGTATTTTGATGATGATATGATACTTATCGTATGTGGAAATCTCATCACATAATTTAGCATTGTTTTGTCACATTTGGGCAATTGAGTGGTTTAAACCACCATCCTCTAGTTGTACTTGGGAACGTCTTGTATGTCATCATTCGTTCCATTATTGTGATGTTAGGGAGTTTTCTCTAGTGTCAATCATTATACTTTTATTATATTTGCTTAATAGTTTATGTAGTGTCATCCCACATACTTATGTTATATCTCTATAGACTTCTCGTAGTATCTTCTTTGTTTTTATTTGGGTTTTTTATAATTGCGTGATATATTCCAAGGAGTAAATAGCCAGGAGGTAAGTAAATTATGCTTCACAGTAGCAGGAGATTCCTAGGAAATGTATGCAGAGTATAAATGAGTCAAATTTGACTAGAAGTATAGAGACTAAGATAGTTGTTTGAATTTTAAATAAAAGTATACTTTATTAAAAAAAAAGTCATGAAATGTATGTCTTAATTATAAGCAGATACAAATGAGAACATGATAAGTTTGTCAATTTAACTTGACCAACACAAAAACGATTTCTTGAAGCACTAGCTTTGCTTAGAACCATTCAAGTTCAAGCTTTGCTAGGACTTAACATAATGCTAGTTCACTCACATTAGAAGACTAAATTCATTATTTAAAAAAAAAAAGAGAAAATAGAGCATCCTGTACCTTCATATATGCTTAGCATGCCAGATGTCATGAAAAGCACTGGTCACATATACCTACACTGTACTTAACCATTAGTAACCATCCAAGGACAAGGTAAAATATCATTCACAACCATATACATCGTTTTTGCACAGAATGTCTAGCTAAGGTCTTGTAAATTATCTGAGTATACCTAAATAAAAATATATAAATTTTTTAATTAATTAATTTACAAACTTAAAACATAAACTCTTCTTTCAGTATCTTTCTTTATTTCCAGCAAAAATGAACATTTTTCATCAAATGCCTTGAACTAAAGTATGGTATACATTGGTCATTCACTAGAATTTTTATTTTATATATCATCTCCCAGTGGATCAGTGTTAAGTTTAAGGACTTGGACTGCTAAAGTTTGGGGTTCAATTCCCTGTAGTAGACATAGTGCATACAGTACATTGTATAGCTTTGGGCCAAAAACCCACACATAAACTGAAATTTTATATATTAGAACCTCCTTTGAAGATAAGAATAAATAAATATTGAACATATAAATTAATAGTGTATCATAGTTTCCTAAGACTAAAACCAGACCATGTTATAGCTACAGGTATTTGCAAATGTTACAAGTTATTTGAAAATAAATTTTATGCATATAGATGCTTTTTTTATCTTATATACCAGGAAAAATAAGCTGGGCTCGTCACCTATTCAAACGGATTGAGGAACCTATATTAATCCTAAAGGTGAAATATGGAATTCTCAAAACAGCAGAAGGAAAAAAAGTTGTGAAAAAGTACAATCGTGTTGCTCAGTGCCTTGTAACTTTTGAAATGATGTATCATCAGGCATGGCTTAAACAGGTTAGAATTTTTATATTCTGAAATAATATGCTTACCTCTCTTCACAAGGTAGCTATTATTTGCACATCCACCTTTGAGATTTTGTACACATCACTAGCCTTGAGCTATCTCTTACCTAAGATACTTTTTATTATGTGAACTGTGCTAGTGCATGATGTAATCATCATGTGACAATAACCCTCCACCAGTAGGAGGACAACACATCCTCTATGTGCAGTAGATCTCAATAAGTACTTGCACTTGAAATGAAATCATTCTTATCCTGTCTTTAACAGATGTGTTTCTTTAAGTTTAGACTTAATCAGTTTGTGAGGTTTGAACTGCCTTTTCATAGTGTTAACTTTTTATGGTCTTTTTTAGTTTTGTTTCAACTTCGATATCAGGCTACAATGACACTAAAAAATATTTGATAACATACAATAACTATGAATCCTCGAGTGACTGTGGCTATTACCTCTTCCTGAGGTTCTGGCAATGTTCCTAACACTACCTTTATTTGTCTGTGACCACTAGAGGATCATTGACTATGAAACAAATTATCACCATAATTCATTTCTCTCTCTTTACCTGTTGAGGATAATGTTCCTCCTCCAACTATCTTTGTGGATTTGGTTACTCAGGTTTGTTCTTTACTTTTCCTTTCTCCTATGTCTTTTGTTTCTTCCTGACTCTTACTACATGACTATCATGCTGAGGATTATTTGATTTTTCACCCTCCTCCAAGCATATAGGTTCATGTTGACACATTCCTGGATCAGTTTCATTCCCACTTTGAAATGCCTCATCCTCCTTAACTCCAGGATTCCTTTGCCATAGTTTATGGCCATTCTCCTTTCCTATTCTTCAATTCCCAATCCCTGGAATCCCTTCTGCCCACTTGAGGGACTGATCTCCTGTCTTCAGTAACACTCTCTAGTGATCAATTTTGCCGTCTTCACTTTTTTCATACCCATCTCTTTCGTTATCTACACTCTCTTTTTCTCCTATCTGAAGCCCTACAATGTGATCCTGACAGTTTTTCTGTGAATTAATGGACAGTCATTTTCAATACTTAGCCAGGGTTTCATCTTCTGCCTTGTACCAGCTTCCTTAGTTCCTCTGTTGTTGAGACCTTCTGTGACACCATGTTCTTCTTTCCACCGTTTTTCTTCCCCATTCTTACCTATGACTTCTGTCTGGCTCCATTTCTTCTCTCTGAAGTCTTTGGGGGTGTTCCTAACACATTGGAGACTCAAGTTAAGGCTGCCTGATATCAGTACTCTGTTTCCACCTTGGTTTCTTGTCTCTCACATCCTCATTAGTCCACTCCTGTTCTTCGGTTTCATGAACCTTCTACCTTCTTGTTTCTTGTGCTTCTGTCACTTCTCCCCATCCCCCTTTCTCAACACAGTTGGGCTCAGTCTTCCCCCAATCGCAAGAGTTTTTATCTCCTTTGGCAACTCATGCCTCTCTAGAACCTGCTTAAGCCAGATTCACATAAGGCTTCTTCAATGGACTTTGAGCAACCAATGGAAAATCTACCACAATATTTTGTCCTTTCTTGGGATGATGCCACCTTCTCTTTTCAAGATCTGTCTAGATGGTTGGATTATGCCAACACTACGGTCAACATCCAACTGATACCCTCTTCCCTATCCAGATCTCCATCTCTTCACTGACCCATTTCTTACAGGTTGGGGTGTGTCTCTGGATGACTAAAACTTTGGGGTTTGGTGTCCTGTGGAGCATACATTCCACATCAATTTCCTGGAACTCTTTGCCCCCCATTGAATATGTTCCTATTTCCTACTTCTTCTTGGAAATAACTTGGTTATGATCTACTATGATGATTCAATGGTCATTTTCCATACCATTTTTCAGGGTGGGACTCACTCTAGAGACCTTTGCTTCTGCACATTGGATTTCCTGTTTTGGGCCCACTCACATTGGGTTAGACTGACAACCTGTCATATCTTGGAAGGCCTTGAACTTGATGCCAGATTGACTCTCTCGACCAGACATGATTCTTCTTATGCATTGGTCACTTCATCATCAGGTATTTCATTGGATTTGTTCCCAGTTGGGCACACCAAGTGTCATCCCGTGCTTGCTGGTCAGGTTTCTCTGACTGCATAGCCCTTCTTTTACCTCATTCATGTCATCTTTGTACTCTCTCTCTGTCTATCAACAACAGTTTCACCACTGGCCCATCTGCTACTCTTTACTACCAGGCCATCCTACTATTGCCCACCTTTTGATCTTCTTTACCTGGTTCTTCTGCCAATGTTTGTCAGTTTCTACCATCATAGGCTCTTGGATAGCCTTGTTGGCTACCTTTTGCCTTTTTCATTATTGTTCTGTCTTTTCTCCCCTTTTCACTTTGTTCTGGTCTTTCTTAATTCATCATCCCCCCTTGTCTGATTTCTTTACCTGACTGAAACATTAATGTGGTTCTACTTGCTCTTACCCAGGCCCCATTTGAACTCTTGGCCACTTTTTCCTTACAATCTCTCTCTCTCTCTCTGTCTCTTAACTCTCTCAATACGGACTCAGTCAATTTGACTGACCACATGACTTTTTTTGTACTCTTTAAAGTTTTTATAGAAAAAATCTCAAATTTCCTTTGTGTAATCCCTAAAACCTCCTAAATGCATTTCA
>NW_013670098.1:16853-21970 GCF_000517525.1 Limulus polyphemus | reverse complement strand
TTTATCCTAAGTAGCTCTAAGTTTGTAACATTATACATCTATTTATAATTAAGTTTTATTGTTTTATTGCCCTTTGAACCATGTTTAACTACTATCTGCACCATAAAAAAAGTTGTAAATCACTCAGAGAACATGCAGGTCACGTTACGCTATTGAATTACGTTACCCACGAGCTACTACGAGCTGTTTGTGTGCGTGCCTTGAGGAGTGTTTGGATTATATTATTATTATTATTACTTATTTTACCTAATCTAGTCTTAAATAACTTTAAAGATTCATATTTTTAGACTATAGTTACTTTTACAATAATAAATAAAGAATAAATATGAAAAACAAGAATTAAAGTACTTACCCAGTCTTTGTTTTCTTGCTCTCAATTGTCGATGACAGTAACGCCTAATTTTTTATAGTGCTAATAGTAATGCCCTTAATAATTTTTATTTAATTAAATAATGCACCAATGAATATTGACTAATAACATGCAAAAGTAGACAAATTCCCTTACCTCTTAAAATTTTTCTCACTTTCTAACTATCCGACAAGAGCTGTTACAAATTCATCCTGGCTAGTTGTTAACTTTCCTATGAGGACGATGTTGCTACTCTGAGTGAAATTGACTATTCTATATTCAGAACACAACGTTATACAATATGTCATTTGATAGATGAAAACCTTGAATTTCTCTTTCTTATAGGTAATATATAATTAAATGTAAGAGAGAACTATTAACAAATCCTGAAAGAGAGGATGTGGCAGGAGGGGTATGATTTTCTATTCGATAGCTCTGTAACCAAACAATATTGAAGACTATAAAGATTATTATTTGTCTGAGCAATAATGATTTTATAGAGAGTAATTTACATTTAATTTCATAGTTTTTCAAGGGGTGGTGGATAAAATAGGGATGATGATATGCTAAGAGAAAATGTGTCATGTGGGTCACATTAATGGAAATTCAGGATTTTTTTTTAATATTGCCTTGTAGAATTAAGAACTTAAAACTTGTATACTATCAAAATATGAATTATTAGCTAATATTATATGTTATTCTAATTGGTATAACATAAACAAAAAGTAGTTTAATATAATTTTGATTGTAAGACACTAAAACCTTGTGTCATGCGCAATAAAGGATACCTGGTGCGATAGAGTTAAAACCTACTTCCTTTTTCTAATTTCTTGTAATTATCACAGATCTAATCTTTATGCATTGGATGCCTCCCATACTTTTTTTCACAGATCTTCCATCATTTTATTTCCTAACCACTTGTTTCTTCCTAAAATTTGGATGGCTTGGGAAGGAGATTGTATCTTTACTACTATCTCTCTTCCATCAACTTTGGCCTTCTATGATTGTACTGAACTTGATCATCTTTTGTGTCCAGTTCAGATTGTTAGTATCACTTGGTATACACATCTCCATTTTGGGGTTCCCCCAATCGTTTATTCTTACCCTGGGGCCATCTTCTTCCAGGCATGTTTCATCCTCTATGCTTACAAGGTGAGTTTGTCAACTCATCTGGATTGTCTATTCTTCCCTGTATGGTGATTTTCACAGCCTTATCATGCCTCATTACACCAAACCCACCACTTAACTCACTCTCTGGCCTCACACTTTTAACATCCAACACCTTCATTTCCCATTATCTCCACCATCTGATAGTTTTGTCTCCCTCAGGATATTGCCTCCCTCTAGTTGCCATTCTCCATTCTACTCACCATTTTTAACAGGTAAGTGCCTCTTTTATTTCTTTCTCTGTTTATGCTTTTCCCCCATCCCATAGCTGGTGTTGCCTCACAGGGTATACTTACTTCACTACATTGAGTCAGGGGTAACAGAAAGCATTTTATCCCATCCCTGGCTCTTAAAGTGCCCAACATTGAGATGGGGTTGTCTGCAAGACTACTATAATGGCACACCTATATACATATATATTTCATTGTCCAGACCGTACTTGCTGTAAACTATCATGGAAAACTCAGCACTGGTGGAGTGTCTGCCCACTTCCTTGGCTCAGCATGCTAATTTTTCAAATTTTGTTTTGTGGTAACCTATTGCACTTTCTCCAGTAGATGATCTTTGCTGTGGTTAGGGCTGATTAGGTCTGGGCATCTCTCTGTTGTCTCCTGAATGGGAACTTCTTCCCTTTGGTCTTTGAGTGAAGCATGAGAAATCCTTGCCATTTCCATTTCCTGACTGCTGGGGTTTGTTGACTTGGAGAGTTCCTTACAGGTTGTTTGACCCCCTCCAGAAAGAGTCCAAGTGGGCAGCACAATGCAGTTGGAAGTACAGCAGGGGTGTCCATAACAGTTTAGTGCAAATCACCCCTATTATATAATATTTCAGTTTCTTGGTGGCTTGGCCAGCTGGATTAAGCAAAGAGTTCTCTTCATCTGAAAGGAAAAGACTTAGTCTCCATTTCTCTATAAAAGGTGAGTAAATTGTACAACAGAAAACATGCCAAACTGTATTGGCTTATCATTGCCCTAGCTACACTACACCTTGTCCAACAGACTTGTTGTGTGCAAATGTTCGGTGGGTCACATATTTTGATGCTAATCCCTGCACACATTGGTTCATTTTGCCTTCCTCCTTTCATAATTCCATATGTGCAAAGAGTAGACCCTTCATGAGATGAATGTAGTCTCCCAACAGCATTACACCTCTAGTAAGCCCTCACTATAGGGTGTCACACTTCATGGGCTTTGAATTTTTACTCCTTCAGTTGCCTTCCCCCAAAGGTAGCTCATCTAGGTTTTGGAAATTACACCAGCTCCCTCCACTACATCAGTGTAGGATTCTAGGTGCAATATATAGAGAGGTAAGCATATCATTTCAGAAGTTAACATTTTCCTTACCTGAAAATGTATTTCCAGTAGACACCTTTTTGCACACCTTCCCACCCTTCCTTCCAACTGCCAGTGCACATTATTTTTTCCTTGTCTAAGTATGAAGTTAATTTTGAGTGCAAGTGCCTATGGGATCTACTGTAAATGGAGGATATGTTGCTTTACTACTGATGAAGGGATATTGTTGCATGATGATTACATCATGCACTAGTACAGTTCACATTATAACATGTCTTAGATGAGAAATGGCTCAAGGTTAATGGTATTGCAAAATCTCAAAGGCAGGTGTGCAAGGAATTGCTACAGTGTGAAGAGAGGTAAGTATCTGTCAGAAATACATTTTCAGGTAAGGAAAATGTTAATGTTTGCTCCTTTAGTGACAGAACCTTGCTTCTTACCACTACTATTTGTCCATCTGATTGCTCATAAGTATTAATAATGTGGATCTTAAAGGCTTTAACATTTTTGTATTTTGATATTTCATTGTTTTAACATCACGTGTGTTTCAATAAAATCATTGAATAACAGATAACAGATTATTATTATTTTCTGTGATGATTAGTTTATTTGTTTTAGGAGAAATGACGTCAGTTAATTTCGGAATTGTCAAAGATCATAAGTTCTATTAGAAAACAAAAACATTTTATTGTTTTTTGATGCACAGATGTTGGTTTCATGTACACTTAGGCCTTTACTGTTGAGAGCTGTTTGAGACAAAAGGTTTTAGCACGAGATCCAGTCACTCAGAATCTCCTTGTACATTTTGACCTCCAATTATGGGCTTTATTGCGAGAATGTGATCAGCTGTTGAAAATGGGATTAGAATTACCACTGATTGGTCAGGTTCTTGTTACAAAGCAATCACAATTCAAGAATAATAGAAGTTTATTGCAGGTAATAATAGATATTCATTTCGCCATTTATGATCTGATTTCATGTTTAATACAGTTACTATTTTTGTTTTAATTATGTTAAATTATGTTTAGTTATTTCCTTTTTTGTAGATTTAAGTTTGAGATATTTTGCAATGTTTTGGTTCTTTTATTTAGTTTTACCAACTTTTAATTTTTTCTTAAAAACCTGTAAAGATAGTTGCTTTAAACTACCTTTCATGTTTGTACTTCAGTTAAACTGTATTTAGATTGGTATTTTTCTTTGCACTGTACATATACAGATGTCCAGTCTCATAAAATAAAATTTTACATAATGAAAACTCATGGGTATATTGCTAATTAAAGATTTAGTGTTTGAAACATGCATTTCTAAATAATATAAAGTATTTTGTGTCAATTGCAATATAAAGTGTAATAAAAGAATAAAATATCCAAGACAATCATCAAGATGGGATGGTAGTGTCAGTTTCAAAATCAAATCAATTTCAAACATCCTCAGGAATACATAGAGAAATTCTGAATGTGCATGAAGATGTAATGAGTAATAGAACAGTTCCAAGGCACTTTCAGGAATATGGTTTGAATAGAAAAGTTGCAGCTAAAATACCTAATTTATCATATTGAGCATGGTCAAGCATTTAAACTTTGTCAAGATAAAAAAAAATATAAAAAAACAAATGTGACAGTATACTATGAACTGATGAAAATAAGATTTTTTTTTTTTTTTTTTTGCAAACTTAAGAAAGTTTTTTTTTGGAAATGGTTACATCTTGAAACAAAACAATGAAATGTAGTGTTGGATCTATAATAATACTGCAGAAACATGGGATATAATTCAAATTCATGGTACTGTTAAAAAAAGAGCAGAATCAAAACACCCTGCATTGTTATGCATTGCTCAGTAGATAATAATTTAACTGGCATGATTTTGAATTTCAACAGGAAATTGATTCCAAACATACCACCCTACAGAATATAAGGCATTTGATAGATTAGGAAGGAGCTGATTATGAAAAAAGAATGAAATGGCCAGCCTAAGTCCTAATGCTAATCAAATTCAAAATTTGTGGCACTACTTGAAAATTATTGTTGCAAATAAAAACTTAATTAATCTGTGGTAATTTGGAGAGAATGCTGAACAGGAAATGGTAGGAAGTGCCAATTATTTATCTTAAAATAACTGGTACTATCTGTGCTTGTCTTGATGATTGCTTGTGTTAATGACTAGTTAAAGCTAGAGAAGAACAACCTACTAAATATTGGTTATTCAATTTATGATCCACGATAAACTTTTTTGTATGTTTAATATTGTAATATTGAGTATAAACAGTGTGTAACTAAAAAGCGGACAGTTGAGTCGAGCATGTGAAACGT
>NW_013670098.1:3218-16804 GCF_000517525.1 Limulus polyphemus | reverse complement strand
CAAGACGTGACGGCAACAATGTGTAATTGAATGGCGGACAGAGAGATAGAGTATTGTTGAGTCGAGCACGTGTAGACATTCGTTGTGAATTATAGCATTTGTTGTAGCGCGACTGTGGAAATTAAGTGTATTGCAAAGTTGTATTCAGAAAGAATAAACCAGTTTTATTTAAGAAAGGACTTGTATCGGTAAAGTTTCTTCGGAAAGAATTTTTACGGAAAATTAACTAACGACCGGGGGCATAACACTACTATAAATTGATGTTAAGATATAGCATTACATCAGTTTTTTTTCCTGTTTGACATAATTTCATTTTTATATGTTTATATTCAGTCATACTTGAGTTTATTTGTAAATTAGAGGATTGAAATAGTCATATGTTGAAGATCTAAGATGAACCTAGAAACCCTGTCAGATTATCTATAAAACTCATATAATTGTATTTTATATCATATTAAAAGAAAATTTATCAAAAATGTGTTTGAATTTTTTTGTTAACACAACAGTTTGAATATATTTCATAAAGTGTAACTAGAGTTTGTATTATTCATGCAGAACTTCGAGCTAAACAAGACGATACCTTGAAACTATGAGTAGTTGTATTATTAATAAACATCTGTGCATTCTATTAGTCTGTTAAAGCTGCATGTGTAGATCAATATTACAAGTAAAATTTGATTTAAGATAAATGTAAGGTAAATTCAAACAAGTAAAGTATTCCACTGAAGTGTAAAACATGCATAAATAAAATAATTCCTTTATTGTTTTAAGTCTCTAGTAGAAGAAGATGCATCTTTGCGGAATAAAATTCGGCTTGAACTTGAACCATTGATGAAACTTCACTTTCAAAGACTTGATAAAGCTTTTTTACCTGCTTTTACAACCATTTCTTGGAGCAGTTTGAATATTCAATCTTTTCTTCAACAAACTAGAGCTGTTCTACAGGACTTAAACTTGCTGAATGACAGGTGAAAGAAATATTTAGTGAAATAATATTTTATACATTTAACATTACTATGTGTATTTGAAAATGATATTAGTTATTGTTTGCTTTATGTTTTTAGTGACATTTTAATTTGATACTGTGTCATTTTCTGTCCTCCTCTCTTACTTAATCCTATTAGTCTATCGTTGAAAAATTCCTAGTCCAATGACTATAAGATGTAAAATATTAAAACAGATATTATACTGACATTAACTCCTCTTTACATTATGAAAAAACCTAAGCTATCTGTAGTAATTGTGTTATATTTTAAAAAGTACAATGAAAATAATGTAATATTACTACTGAAGCAGTCTTTTTTTAAGTGATGCATAAACCTTTTGTGAATATTGAGTTTGGTGGTTAGAAGCAATTCTAGGACTTCGTAAATTGAAGGAGGGGGAGGACACCAAGAAGCACATCCTAGCAGCCTTTTTTCTGCATTTGTGGACATCAAGAAGTATTATTTTAAGTCTATTTATAACATGTTAATAATTGTTAAAAGAACTGTTCCTGTCTTGTGGGAATTACTCAAAACCTTATTGAAATTAATCTTCAATTGCAAGCAATAGCAGCAACATTGATGGATTAACACTTTTGCAATCGGCTCATGCAACTTACGGAATGCTGTATCGAGAATTTCACTTGTAAAACAATACATAGTGTAGCTCTGAGATTTCATAACACGTCTGCTGATAAGACTGGTAAGATTTTGTTAAAGATCATAAGTATCTTGTACACAAAAAATGACTTTTTAATTTAGTGTTTTTATAAAATATGTTATGTATTGTAGATACTTGTCCTCAAACTCTTAATAAATGGAGTGTAAAGTGATTTTCATTTTAAGTATAAAAATACTTGTCTTCATCTTATAGTTTCATATTTCATTTCCATAACCTCTAGAATATCTTAAGTGAATATCGAAAGTTTTTTTAAGGTAAATGTTTATATTTTATTTTTAATTTTCTCTACTATATCACTAACTCAAGCTATTATCATTAGCATAAAATAAAATGATTAAAATTAGTAAATAGAAAAAAGTACATAGCTTTAAATTTTTGTAGAATATCCTTGAAGACCTTATTTTAGTTTCATTCGTAATTTCAGGTCTTTTCCTTTTTGCATATAGTTAATTTTTAATGTTTTATTTTCCTTTCTTGTCTTTTACCATTTGTTATTCATCTCGACACAAGCCAATGGTGCCCTTGGAGCATATTACAGTATCTTTAGCAGAAATGTGCAACCCTTCAGCAAAATGGTCATGCACCATGTTTTATCATGAGACTTGAGAACTGGTGCAAATTATGATTTGTATTTAAAAAATGTTTAAACCTTTCAATTATGCATTTTAAAACATAAATAACTAAAATAATTAAAATATAATAGTAAGACCTAAATACAATTTAAACTGTATCTCTAACTGTAACATATTTAGGTAAGAAACAACCATAAGTGCTATAGCCAATCAAGCAGCCAACAATATGTACTCCATGATGACAACTACCTGCCAATTTCAAAATAACCATTGTGGATTATAGCATAAAATTAGCTCTTTTTAATGACTATACAAGCATATGTGACCTCTATATGTAGGCTATAAAGCTCAAACAAAACAAATCTATTGAAGGTAGGTGTGCACCAATCAGAAGTTGACAAAATTTATTACTTGTTTCAATTGCATTCATACAGCAATCTATGAAATGTACATGCAATAGGTTAAGTAAATGTCTTATTGTCTAGACATACATCTACACAATGGCATTATATTATTTAAGATACATAGTGCCAAAATAGAGAATTTTCATAGCTTGTGGGTCACATGACAATACATCTGAAGTTTTAAGTAGTTTTTTAAAGGTTTCTTTTGAACTAAAGGACTTGAAACTTAGATGACGTAAAACTTTGAATCATAACAAATATTGTTAGTAAAGGTGTTTAGTTAAATTTTGAATATAACACAGTGATTTGAACAGAAAAGTGTTTAAAGAAGTACCCGATGTGAAAAGGTTAAAGTGTGTGTGTAGTGTCAGTTGTACTAAGATGGATAACTAATGGGGTACTAAGTTTTTCAAGGTAGCAGATACACTGATTTGGTTAGTTCAGTTACTGTACATGTACGTGTTTTATTAATTATGATTACCAAATTCTGTGCCATAAACCTAAGTGTGAGCACATGAAGAAGCACTGCTGTTCATTAAAGGGTGGGGGATTAAGGATTTTTTGAGTTCTCTTTGTAAAAATGGTACTATTTCCAATATAATATCTTACCTCCATATACAGAATAACTTTTTCTCCAACTTGTACCCCCCTCCATATGTGCAAGTTTTCGCTTACCACTAGTCTTAATACTTTCACCTATCCTCATGTTTTCATGTGAGGCAACTGCATGATAGCATGTGACAACCCTCCACCAATAGGAGCATGACACAACTTCCAGAACAGTTGATCCCTTTATGCAGCTGAGCCGAAAATCACTCCTTGATTGGTACTTGTGGTGTTAATATGTGATGCTTTGGAGCTCTCTGTTTGGACTTTTCTCCTTCCATTCTTAGTTGAAATGCATTTGGATTTTTATGATACTACTGCTACCACTGCTGTTTCTACTACAGTTAACCTTACTAAAAAAAAATACTACTACCATGGCTTCGGGTCCCCAATTGTGGGCAGGAGATGTTATTGCCTTGGTTCACTAGGAGTTGGCTACCTTCATGTGGGCTCTTGATTTGCCTGCAGATTATCCTTTCATACCTTGTTCAGAGGTACCTTAACATGAGGATTTTGAAAGCCTGTTTCCCATCACTTCCTGTGCTACATTGCTACACTTAGGCCTCTTCTTCCTTTCCTGGAGTTAATATATCAGGTATGTTACATTTTGTCAGTCTTTTTTTGTATACAACATTAGCCACACATGAGGGCATTTTTGCCTTCACTCCTTTTTCCCTCCCTTTTGTCACCTTTATTATCATTCTGATCCAGATTGCCACTTAGGTCCTCTCTGAGCTCTCTGCTGTTACGTGTCTCCCATTGCTCTCTTCCATGGTTCCAATTCCCATTTGTTCAATGGTACCATTTCCTTTCCTGTGATGCTTCTCCTGTTACCCTTAGAGGTTGAATTTGCATGGGTTATTTTCCCTGTCTCCTGATGATGTTTGCCTATTCCAAATCTCTTACCATGTCCCTGGCTGCTCTGCAGGTTACGATCTACCTCCCAACCTAATCTTCACAGTTTTTCTATCAATGGGTAGATGCTCTTTTTTTTCTTTACAGTTACATTTCTCACATATATGGATCCTGCTCAGTGACGATTGTTGCCTGACCAGGTATACTTATTCTTAAACCCACACTATACGACCATTCAGGTAAATAATGGGGTGTTCCACAAGACTGCTTGTAGGTTTTACCACACAGTGTCTTTGTCCTAAATATGTTTATTCCGAACTGTACACACATGGATTAACATGAGTAAATCAGAAGGGGATTGCTGTCCTTCCCTGCTGTTCCTTTGTTTGGCTGAATCAGGAATAGTCTGCTTTTCAAAATAGGGTTTTGTAATCACCCATTGTACTGTCTCCAGTGCTGCATTCCTCCAGACTCTCCAATGCATTATTTTCCTCCCTTTATCCTATGGAGTATGGGAGTCCTTACCACTTCCCAATGAGGTGATGGACCATTGAGGCTTCCTTCTGTGTGGGCCCGGCATAGCTAGGTGGTTAAGGTACTTCACTCGGAATCTGAGGGTCATGGATTCGAATCCCCATCCCACCAAACATGCTCACCCTTTCAGCTGGGGGGGTGTTGTACTGTGATGGTCAATCCCACTATTCATTGATAAAAGAGTAGCCCAAGAGATGGAAGTGGGTGATGATGACTTGTTATCTTACCTCTAGTCTTTCACTGCTAAACTATGGACAGATAGCCCTCGTGTAGCTTTGAGCAAAATTCAAACCAAATCCTCTTCAGTGTGCTCAATTCCACTTGGTTAAGAGCAGGGTGGTGGTGTTCTGCCAATGTAGATGGTGTATAGACACTCCTCCTACTGTGGACCTGATGTACTATTCCAGAAGCCACCTGGTTATGGACTGGATGATTTCTGCCAAAATGCAGCTCACCCCTACAACTGGGCACCCTCCTTCTTACCATTGCCCAGATGTTGATTCCCAGGGGATGTTGGTGTTGGTTGGAGCTGGACTAACCACATAAGTCATCATATGTGAGTGGCCCATGTACCATCCTTCTACTGCAGACTGGACAATTCCTTCCCAATGCTGCCTGGTTCTGGACTGGAGTTGAACTGCCACTTTGCTGTCTGCCTTCCTACTGTGTTTTGGATGTCAGTTCCTGGGGTGTACTAGTGTTGGTTGTGTTGGACATATGCACATGAGGATGTAGGTCCTTGGAATAGAAGATCTTTTTCCCTTCCATTTCCCTGATTAACTGTAGAGGACCCTTTTACTACCATGGGCCAGATATTTTTATCACAGTTCTGTTAGTATTGGTTGAGGTTAAACTCCCCTTTATGGTCTGTCTTACCCTAGCCTTTCTACAACAGGGGTCCCTTCATTTAATTTATGGGTTTCCTCCTATGTTTCCATACTTATTGTGACACACCATTTTCATGGGTGAAGAGTATACCTAGCTCTGAGTGGTGTGGTCTCCCATGGGTGGGCCTTAGATACTCTTTATTCATATACCCCATGGGCTTCCTTTGGGCACTTTCTAAAGGAGGGCTCATCTAGGTAATGTTACATTGGTCCCTCTACCAGGTCAGTGTGAGATCCTAGCTATTCTGTGAGAAGAGGTAAGATATCATATCAGATGTTAACATTTTCCTACAATGAGAAGGTATTTCTGATACATTTCCCACCCTTCTTCCCTACTTGATTCTTTCTTCTGAAAAACTGGCTTATGCTGGAGGGCCAAACTGGATTCTTCCTCATTATTTTATCATGTCTACGAACTGTGGAGGACTGTTTCAATCCTGTGTCTTGTTCATGTGGTATGATACTATGTGATTTTACATTTGTGTTCTAAGTGTTTCAGAGAATTTGCAAATGGTTATTCATTTTGTATTGGAGTTAGTGTTGTCAAAATGGCAGCTCCTATTCTCACTTATCATGAAGTTGTTCATTATGTATATGTACATTTATTCACATCTGCAGCAATTTCAGATTTTTTCTCACCAAGTCTATTACTATGTCATATCTCTTGCTGCAGTAGCTCAACTTTTTCTGGAAGATCTCTTTCAGGTTGGGATGTGGAGATTTCTGAAAACATTCACCAGGTGTCATATTTAGGTGACTCCTGTAGAGAAATTTTACCTTTCTCCTTTTGTGGTGGCATTGTTATTTTCATTGACTTCACTAAATTTAATAAAATGGATGCTTTTTGAATTTTATTTTTTTCCATAGAAAGAAGTGGATCCCTACTTGAGGCAGCAGTAGCCTTCTTGCACTTCTTTACTGCCTTTCAGGGATTAGTGTAGTGGAATACCTAGCACTGGGAGTAGGAATTGAAAATTCTGCTTATTCTTTGCTGTATTTGGATTGGACATTGCAAACCCATTGTGCTACTTTTTGTCTATAAAATATAAGTTGGTGTAACCTGTCGTGATTCCTTGTCATTGTTAGTTCTTAGCCATGGTTGTTTCAGAACACAGATTTCCATTTCAACTAGTAAGATGGCTGTTGTGGAATATGTATATATCTTTGTGTGGACATGTATATGGATTTGGTTCTTCCTACAAATCCAGTTTGTCTGAGTAATGGGTATTGAAAGAGTCCTTTCACGTCTGGTCATAAGTCACATGGTGTGTTGTTGTTGAACTAGCAGTAGCTCTTCCATAAATATTATGTAACTGGAACATCCTCAATAATTAGCATACTCATTGTTGTGAGGCTTTCAACAATGCCCAGTTCTCCTGGATATTAATATACCAGATCCTTTTTGCTATTTTCGTGATTTTTATTCACATAAAAAGAAAGCAACAATTTTATTCTTCCTGAGGAGTGACAGGATCCTCAGCATTCCTCTTTTCTTATGATTACTGTGGGGCAGCACTTCCTTTGGCTTGAATAAATACTACTCTTCTGCTTTCATCTTGATTTTAACAGATATCTGCAATATATTTCTCTTTTGTTAAGCTCAAAAGCTTGCTTATCTGATGATAAAAGAGATTTGCAGTCTAACTTTTTAAATTAACCCTACTGTTATTTTGCAAAGCATTTTCTCAGATAGATACCAATAGGTGTCTGTTAGAATTTGTCTTTGTAGTTTTGAAATTTTGTTACCATTTGATGATGGCAGGGTATTTTTGGTCCAGCCTTTCAAAATAACCATAACACATAGCCCCAAAAATATTTTATATGGTTAAGATCTTGGTAGGTAATTTTAAGACATTGCAATGATCTTGTTACTTTAAAATCAGGCTTGAATCTCACTTGCTTTTATGCATTGTGCATTACTATTCTGGAACACAACATTGGCCTGCAGACAAAGAATCTATGCCTTGGTCCCTACGTGTTAATATAGTTTCTCTTGATGTCTAAGATCACTCTGCTGTGAAGACACTTGAGAGATAGGTCCCATACATTAATTCTTCATAGCTGTTACTACAAGACAGTGGCTGTCAAATAGTTCACTTGCCATCACTTGATAATTGGACCAGTGAAGTGGGTATCATCTCTTCTCAAAATACATTATCAGTCTTAAAGATTCCTGATTGAGAAAAGGTTGCTGGGTATTCTTAGAAGTGTCTTGTGTTGCAAATATTCCATCTTTTCCAAAGTACTTACATTCATGAAGAGTATGCTACACAAACCTCACAAATGATGCACACTCTCAGATTGCCATATTGAACCCACAGAAGTCATTGTGAAATTGCAACAAAAATTATTTCTGGTATTTTTGAATGACCAGATTGAATACATTGAACTTATTGTGAGTTTTCTGCAAAGATGATTTCTAACATTTCATACAGTCCTAACACATGGATATTTGTCATGCTCTAACAGCAGTTCTGGCAGTCAACCTGAACATTTGTGTTGTGTTTCGACTACTGTATTTCTAAAGGATTGCTTTCCATAGTTTTTGAAGCATGTGATCTCTTCTTCCATACGGTCATTTAATTTAAAATGTTTTCAGCATCTGTCTTATCTTTTTCACAACCAGTCATTTTTGCTAAAATGTATCTACTTATATACTTTTTGAGTTCTCTTGTAAGTTATGCTTGGTTGACCATGTCATATGTTTGAAGGATGTCTGTATCTTTTTGTTAGTGCAGTGCATGTGCTTGTTTTTATTAACAGTAAGTTCTTGGGTTTTAGTGATACTCTAACCTCTAACTCAACACAATTAAGATCTGTGAAACTGCTTATGTATATATACACGCACACACACTGTAGATGTGTACATATATATTTCTGTTTGAAATATGAATAGAAAACTAGCAACTCAGACCATTGAGTGTCATAAAAATTTAATGGTGAATATTTTAAAATGTTGCTTAATGTTATACATTGTCTTTTTCAAATTAACAGAGCAAATAATCTGATTCAACATTGCATTAATGAACCATTCAAGGAGGTCAGTCAGGCAGTATTCTGTGAAATTCCAGATGGTCCCGTAACTTTGAATGATTTTCTTCAGAGAATTCAGGTAGTTACAAAATTAACAGATTTGTGGTTAGAAATACCTATATCGTTTGCATAGCCTTATTTTATCTTTATATGAAAAATAAATAACTCAGAAAAAAAGATGTAAGTATCAAATTGTTCAATATTTTGTAAGAATATTTTGAACAGAAATGTAATCTATAATAAGGTATAAATAATGTAATGATGTGTGAAAAATTTAAGCTTATAACTTATGCAGAAGTGTTGTTTATAAATATTAAAATGCATTACTAGTTCTGAATCACACAAAAACTACATATACAAAAAATGTATAATAAAAGAAATAAAAAATGCAATATTACTAACTAGTAATAAGTCAGATATAAACACATGCTCAGCTAAATAAAGCAAATGTATGAAAGGGGAAAACAAGAAAACCTAGTTTTCAGTGCAGTGACTTCTCTGAAGGTTTATGCAGTAAAGATCAAAGAACTATTGTGTTGTGAAATTGATGGAATATATATGTATATATAAATTTTATGAACTGCAGGCTTTTATCTTTTATTATAGCTTTAAGAAAATCATTGATGGTTTGAGTTGAAAAAAGTAGTATAATCTCACACCTGTTTCATATAGTTGCTGCTATAAGTAATGTCATGTTATAGGGATATAGATCTGTCCTACTGTGAACAAGCCACAGCACAACCCCTTCTGCCATCAGTTAGTACCACGGATCATAGTCATATTGGGGGCCAAATCAATATGACGGTCCACAGCAGCCTAGCAACTAAAGTCACATGGATGGAGTTGGGCACTGTGAGGAAGCCTAATAATGATGCTTGGACTGGTTCTATATCAATGCAGAGCCTGCCTCTGCAGCACCTTGATCGTGTCAGTTCTTGCTTTATCTGCCAGTCCAATTCTGTCTAAAAGGTGTAGACATGACCCAGCGATGAAACCTATGCAACCAACTTCTACTGGAAATATCCCACACTTCCAACTCTTCGCCTCTACTTCCTGTCTCAACTCTTCATACCTCTTATGCTCATAAGCCCACTCTATATTATATTCCCCTGACACTGTTAGTTCTGATATCAATACCGTCTTAGCACTTTGTGCCCACACAGCTATGTATGGCCATAGTCAGCTATGTCTGACCATAGTCTTGTGACAGCAATCTCTTACAGAAGAGTGAGACCCCTGCCTAGATCTACACGGACCTCCCAATCTCTTGCCTCTTTTAAAACACCAAATAATTCCTCTGGTGTTTTCCTAGTCTTACCACACTTTTAAATGAAGCCAATAAACCTGACTACTTTGGCTTTTCTCTCCCTACTGTTGATTTTCTCATATCTTTCCTTCATTATTCTTCCCAACACAGCTAAAACTTGATTATGCCACCACCTATATATTTGGAGTGCCATGGGACAACAAAATAATACATGCTTTAATGTACCAACAGCATGACAGCAGTTTGTCTCAGCCACATCCCATCTTTTCAGGTTAGCATTTGTTGTTAACTGATCATATACTGAACCAAACAGAATTTTACTTAGTGCTGATTCCATACTCCACATCATATTTCATGATATCTTTCACTACTCACTGTCTTTCCATTTCAATCACTCATCCTGCTGAAACTGTTGTGCTACCTGAGCTACTCTTCACTCCTCTTCCATCTCTCTTACCTCTTTACACACCATCTCCTTCCTTCCCTTGCCATCTTGCTCTGAATACCACTTAGAAGGCCTCCACCTTAATCCTTTCCAATCTTGTTGGATTGCTCCCAGAATCTCCTTAAACCTCAACCTACTGACTGCATTCTCAGCTGTATCTAAAACCTTCTATTTCCTACCTGTTAACACCTCCAGATGGTGTCCTCTCACCTCAACATTATTTGACACTGCCATCATCATGCCTAACCTTACCTTAGCAACTTTGAATTCCTCAATCAGAGAACAAGCTTAAATGATCTTGCATACAACCCATTTGTAACAAATAACCGAGGTACATTAAGCCACTTTCTTATATATTGGCTCACACAAGTTTCAGTCTTTTCCATTGTTGTTAGCCCAATCTTGTTCACCTGTAGTGGCTACATTATTCTTGGTAGTAGTCCAAACTGGAAGCCCTATACCCTTTACTTGCCTGCTAATCCACACCCTTCTATAGCTTTGAAATTTTCTTGCACTTGACACATCACCTCTCATCCTTTATATCTGCCAGTTAGTTTCATGTGGATTGTACCTGTTTGTTGTTGCTATAAGTAATTTCATGTTATAGGGATATGTAATAGTACAAAAATGGCTTACTCTCTTTTGCTGAGTGCAAATAAAATAAATATTAAACTTTAGAAGGCATTTCTTTTTTTGTAAATTATTAAAATTGAAAAATTCTAACTTATTTGTTACATGAGATGACTCATTCAGGAAACTATAACAGTTATTCCTGTGAATTGTAAGATAATTACATGTATATTTTTCCACTTTTATGATTGTACCTTGGCAAGTTCTTAAAGATCAAGTTAAAGTGAAACACATAATTTTAAATACAAACAGGATCTTTGTGCAACTAATACAGCTATCATCCAGAGTAAGAACCTTTCAGCTGAAGATGCTGCTAATGAACTGTTGCATCTCATGTTAAAAGATCTGATGGTGGACTCTAATGGAGGTAAAAAATAAGTTGTGCATTATAAATTATTCTTTAATGACAGTGTGGTTATTGTATCGATCATTTTGTCATAAGATTTATGTATAATAATAATCAGCATGAATCAAGAAAAGTGTTAAATTCATATGGAATATATTTAAAGATTCATGTGAATCATCATAGTTTATGTATACTCTGAATAATGGAGTATAATAATGGTATTCACTTTGAACACAAGGAATATGAAACAATATCTTAACAGTTGGACATGAATTATACTCAGATTTAAAAATTTCAGGCAAATATATATATTTAGTAAATTAGTTCTTCTTTCAGCTTTCAAAATATAAAATTTTATAATATTTTGTGAATTATATGGATCACCAGCTGCTCAATATATAGTTTACTATAAATGTGTGTATTATTAAATTGAGAAGGATGTATATTTTAATATAATAATATGATTTCAGTTTAGAAATAAAAATTTCACATGGACAGTTTTATTAATTTAATGAACACTTCTATAAAATGTTTCAACTGATTGCCTCCTTCTTAGGTCTGTAAGAAATGTACCTAGAAGAAAGGAATATAATAAGAGTGATGAATTTTGAATACATTTCTAAAAATTTTAAACTTTTGCCAGACTTGAGAAAGTTAAAAAGATTCCTGAAATAATGGATAATTAACACATTTTTTCTTCTTTCTTTTTTGTAGCAATTCAAATAGTAGACTCAATGAAAACTGATTATTCTGAAACTGGTGGAACAACTGTTAATCATAAAGAGAATGAATCTACTTCTTATGCAAGTGAGGAGATAAACCAGGAAGAAACAAAAGAGATAATTGGAAATGCGGCTATTGAACTGCTTACATTTTACAGTCAAAGTTTTATAGATGCTGTTACAAAAGCAGTAAGAAAGAATCTGGAAATTTTACGGCACAGCATTAGTGGCAATACACAAACAGGTAAGTAAGAAATAACTTTGTATGCTAAATGCACGTATGTAATGTTTTAGAAAATTTGCCTGTTTTCATAATAATTTTTATATTTGAATATGAACTAAGTACAACTACAAAATTGTAAAAGGTGTGTTGAATAAAATTACTTAGAAACAACCAGTATTTGAGTATAGTTATCTGTAAATTGCTAGTGATTGAGTAAAGTTATATAGGAAGATATCTGTATGTAAATAAATCAATTTAGAGAGTACCAATGCATGATTAAGTTGCCTGAAAACTACTAGTGGATGTGTGAAATTACCCAAAGACTGCAGTTTAGTGAATATAAGTGTCCAGTGACAATCATTTAATGACTAAATTTACTTGAAGACTATTATCAGCTATCAACATGTATGCCAAATTATTTAAGCATTACCTATTGATGAATGAATTTATGCTAAGACTAACAATGAATGCAAAATTATCGATAGATTACCATGTATGGATTAAATTATATGTTGACTACCTGACCATGGTTATGTGAAATTGTCTGGAAGTTATCAGGAATGAGTAAACCCTTCCACAGGCTGCAGTTGACGATATAATCATGCACATTATACTAATGGATATGTGTAGAATTATTCAGATATCACAAGTAGATCAGTAAAATATTTTAGAGACTACCAGTAGGTTATTAATATTATTCTAAGATTACACTTTGGTGACCAGAATTACATTGTATCTAAATAGAAATTATGTTGTATGTAAATAGGTGGCTCAAATTAGTTAAAAATTACAAGTAGATGGGAAAAATATAGCCACTGATTATGAATGAGTGAGTAAAGATATTGTATAATTACTAATATATGACTGTAGAATTATTTTGAAACTTTTGTGAATGATTAGAAGTATTTACATATACTTCATAGTATTTTAGAATTAGTAAAATACTTAATTCATTACTTTTCTTATTTTATAAAAACAACACTTGATTTTGCAGGTATTCCAGATTCTCCTTCAGTGCTTTTACTAGCTCCACCTGAGAGTAAATCCTCATCTAAAAAAAAAAGCAGTACATGTGCTTTGTTCAAGATCCAAGTCAGTTTGTGTATTCCTCATATTACAATTCATCCAAAACTTGAAGAAATTCAACAGGCAATCAACCAGACTGCAAACATTATAGTAACAACCACCAAAGGAATTGGGCGATGGAGTCCAACTCCACGCACAAAGGTAAATTAATGTGATATATCAGAAGTGTAACACACATTAAACTTGAATTAAATCTAAGTTACTGTGAAGCTTAATGTTGTTGTAGTGCAAGTTCTTACATAACTTAAAGTTTTTGAAATAGTAGAATACAGGAATCCCTCAATTAGTGCGGTTAATTAGTGTTTTTTAAA
>NW_013670098.1:0-2253 GCF_000517525.1 Limulus polyphemus | reverse complement strand
AATAACAAGGCTGACAAAGTTTTATCACTTTTTTGTTCAAGCGTGTCGAAAAAGTAAACAGATCTGGAAAATCTCACAGTATAAAAAGCACATGTTACAGAATTTAAGTCTAATCGAATACTCATACGTCACTTTCAAAATACCCCTATAAGACGTCCTTTTTATTAAGTTTAAAGCATTATAATAAAAAAATTATTTAGTGAGCTCAAATCTATGTGAATTAGAGCGATTAAAGAAAATTAAAAAAAACGAAAGAGAAACATTTTGAGAGAAGAAAGATCTGAAGAAATCGTTGGCTACGAGTTTAATCATTTTCCAAATTCCTTTCACCAGCCCTAGCAAAGGTTTTACCCTTTTTCACTGACTTATATTTCAAATCTATGGTGCGTTTCCTATAAACAACGACGAATTATTGTTATGAAAAAGATATTTGTTCAGTAAAATAGTAAAGATTTGCCCCGGGGTATTTCAAGTATTTTACCCTGGGGCAAGGGGTGAAAAAATTGCTAAAGTACCCAGGGGTGGACACACTAGTAATAACTTGACAAGTAAAATAGTTACCCATTTTCTATTTTTAATTTTTAACAAAATTTTGAATTTCGGTGCCTAAAACTTACTTTTCAATTACTATGGTTAAAATGAAATGTGTGTTACTGCACTAATCGAATACTGGTTATAAAAAAATGTATGCGCACTAAACGAAAATGCATTAATCGAGGGATCCCTGTATATATTTTATTCTGTTTTTCACGTCAAACCAAACTGTTCCAATGCAAACTGAACATACAGTAGTAAACAAAACTTTGTCTCAGAAAATAATAATGTCATTGAAACCAAACGATCTCCTGATTATTTGGAGTAATTGGACTTCAAGATATAAATTACAGTTTGTGGAAACATGTTTATTTTATTTATGTAAAAAAGTAAATCTTTGTGGTTAGGCAAGGCTTTAAAATATCACTCTTTCTAAACTGCTTCCTCCACTGACACTGACATCATTACCATTAATTAACATAAATAACATTTCATAACTAAAATGTTGTAATTTTTATTAATTTCTTAGTTTGTAAACCTGTATGTTCTTCTGTGTTGCTTTAAATTGTTTAGATTTAGAATTTGAATTTCTTCATATTTTTGGGCTGTAAAGGTGTGAAGTAGGTTGCTTTGTTAAGTTTCATCTCAGTAGAAACTTGTTTTAGGCTATTATTGCACAATGGTTGTATTTATGACTACAAAGTTTTCAGGTGAGTAAGGGTGTCAAGCTAATCCTTAAATAATAAATTTTAAATAAAAGCAATATCATAATTGTTCTTAATTTTGCTATCCTAAGTAGCTTGCCTTACCTACCCACTAAAGTCAGGCCTGAGAGTTGTAATTGCACACTTTTCCTTTGGTACAGAATTTTCAAGATTATAATCAATTTGGGTCAGAATTTTTGCTTTCAAAGTATGGGAAAAAAATCGTGTTTATTGTATTGTAACTCATTACTACTCTTTCAATAGAAATTTAATATTCATTCTTGGTGAAGTTCTGACAAAATGTTTTATTTAATTGTTTTTATAAGTTTACAGAGGGTTCAATTTGTTATATTAATACCATTTTTAAAATGCAACTCAGCCAGCCATGTGACAACCACTGCCAATATAAAGCAACAGTGGAATGGCATATTTCTGAACTACATTTGACATTGTTGGCATTTCATAGGTAGTGTGATGCCACTGAAAATTGATTGCTTTTGGGAAGTGCATGTAACAGCTCTTTCTGCTGCAAAATATTCATACACTCACTTCATAAAGATGTGCTCAGATTGGGTATTTCCAAGAGAGGGACATCCCTTGTATTTGATGGTATTGGAAATCAAAGGAATATAGAAAACTTTTGGGCACCAGGATCACCCAGAAAGAGACAGTAGTAAATAAAATGTAGTGTCGTGTAATCGCTGTTTTTCTTTCTCTCTGCCTGCTTCGTCTCCGCTACGTCTCTGCCTCCCTCTGTCTCTCTCACTGTCTAGCATACTTATATATGATAATACTGCCTGTTCTAGAAACTTCTAAGACTCTCAACACATGCTACCAGCGTCACATGACTCCCGCTGTCGTAACGCACTAGCGAATCTTCTAGAATACTCGTCACGTGACCCCCACTGTCGTAACACTGCCCCTTCCTTAGTATTGTTCGTCCCGAACAATAGCCACTTACATTAAACTAATAAACAATTAACAATAACTTAATTAAGTGTACAGAATTTACAAA
>NW_013670097.1:99801-101758 GCF_000517525.1 Limulus polyphemus | reverse complement strand
AGTGGACCTGGTTATGTAGTAACCTCAACAGGATATATTCTGGTAGTGGACCTGGTTATGTAGTAATCTCAACAGGATATATTCTGGTAGTGGACCTGGTTATGTAGTAACCTCAACAGGATATATTCTGGTAGTGGACCTGGTTATGTAATAACCTCAACAGGATATATTCCAGGTAGTGTACCTAGTTATGTGTATGTTTTTCTGGATATTGAATATTTATCTCTTCAGAATACGCACGGCATTTATAAAGGTTGTCTTAATTATGTGAAACTCAGAGTAAGCCCAAGACAAGCGGAAGCCGTCTGTGGTTGAGTCAACTCAAAGAGTATGCTGCCCGAGATGGATATTTACTCTCTAAACAGTTGCCTGACTAGGTATGAAAGCTTACTGTGCCTTACACCCTGTTAAGAACCGGAAGTACAGCGCGCCAAATCCACAGAAACACAGGAAAACGCAAAAGAGCACGTGCCAACTTTGCCAACATCACGTGGTTATCAGACTCGCGAGAGAGCGCTGTTGGCGGGCGTAATGCAAATAAACGACGGAATACCTCTTCCTCTCTCGTGGTAAGAACCGAAAAAAGGTAAATCAGGTAACTTCAAAGAAAACCGACTGCCCTCTCTTCAAAAAACGTCCTTCTCATTACATAAGCTCTGGGCTCGAGAGTAAACTGCGATGAAGTCACTGTAGCCTATCTGTCCACGTTCTCTGTGTAGTCAGTGGCATGAAGCTGGATCTCTGCTAGGCCTCAATATAATGAGGTACACGAGGCCTTTTTATCCACGCTCCCTCTATCGTGAAAGCTGACTGGACCCAGTGCCACTAGACTTGGACTACTCCTATCTGCACTGTTCAAATCCCGCGACCTCTCCTAGAAGCAGTCCTGATCGACGGAGGGTTAAGGTCAAAATCACACTTTTAATTGTAGAAATACTATTTATTATTTATAACTGTATCAAATCGTGGAATGAGAAGAAAAGTGGGTGATTTGAAGGTGTATTATCCACACCTAGCGAAAATAGTTTTAACACAAACTCTGTAAGTGTATTTGTTATCTGATGCCTCCCCAAATTTTGACTTACCGACCAGAGGAAAGGCGGCCAGTTCCGAGCAATCTGCTACCCACCAGCTATGCTAAATGAATGACTGCTACTCTTATAATGCTCTTACAGTTTAAAGCGTGGGAATATTTTGTGGTTATGCACGGAGTCGATCCCGGGTAGCCATCAGAGCTCTACTGAAGACACTCCGTAATTATAAAATGGGATTACTTCCTGGAGTGTCTTTAGTAGAGCTCTCCATTTTATAATTAATTACTCCCAGAGCTCTAATAAAGACACTCCGTAATTGTAAAATGGAATTACTCCCAGAGCTCTACTAAAGACACTCCGTAATTATAAAATGGGATTACTCCCAGAGTTCTACTAAAGATACTCCGTAATTGTAAAATGAGATTACTTCCAGAGCTCTACTAAAGACACTCCGTAATTGTAAAATGGGATTACTTCCAGAGCTCGACTAAAGACACTCCGTAATTGTAAAATGGGATTACTTCCAGAGCTCGACTAAAGACACTCTATAATTATAAAATGGGATTACTTCCAGAGCTCTACTAAAGACACTCCATAATTGTAAAATGGGATTACTTCCAGAGCTCTACTAAAGACACTCCATAATTATAAAATGGGATTACTTCCAGAGCTCTACTAAAGACACATAATTATAAAATGGGATTACTTCATAGCTCTACTAAAGACACTCCGTAATTATAAAATGGAATTACTTCCAGAGCTCTACTAAAGACACTCCGTAATTGTAAAATGGGATTACTTCCAGAGCTCTACTAAAGACACTCCGTAATTGTAAAATGGGATTACTTCCAGAGCTCTACTAAAGACACTCCATAATTGTAAAATGGGATTACTTCCAGAGCTCTACTAAAGACACTCCATAA
>NW_013670097.1:98272-98916 GCF_000517525.1 Limulus polyphemus | reverse complement strand
TCATAAACGAAAATATATTTTAAGATTAAAATAATGTACAACACAGCATGTACTGTTGGAAAACAGATAAGTTTTGTTTTTCCACAGTGGGTTTCTAAAAACCACTAACGTACCGGTGTGTGCTTTGAATTCCGTTCGGATCTGACGCACATACGACAAATTCGGTCCCTCTGTCGGCATCAGAAGGTTTCGTATCACCTCCCTGGTTGAGTAAACAAGATTAAGTCCTTTACTTCGGGGTCGGCTTCCATACAAGTGTTTGTTCTCCAATTGAAGTGGCTTTACAGTCAGAAAGAGATCGACGATTTTAAGTAGAGCAGTGTTGACAGTGGCACAGGAACGAAAAGCAACATTAATTATATAAAAACGGCAAAAAAGCGAACCAGAGCCTCTGATATAGAGTGCATGTAGAACAATAGGATTTAAACTTTTGGGCACTGACGTCAAAGGTCAACGGAAAAAGGAAAGCGACTTAAATTTTATTTATACTCAACCGTGTGGGATAATGTCCTTCAGCCGTAGTAGATAATGTTATTCTGTTAGATAATGTCCTTCAGCCGTGGTGGATAATGTCATTCTGTTAGATAATGTCCTTCAGCCGTATTGGATAATGTCATTCTGTTAGATAATGTCCTTCAGCCGTA
>NW_013670097.1:91269-97672 GCF_000517525.1 Limulus polyphemus | reverse complement strand
TGTCCTTCAGCCATGGTGGATAATGTCATTCTGTTAGATAATGTCCTTCAGCCATGGTGGATAATGTCATTCTGTTAGATAATGTCCTTCAGCCGTGTTGGATACTGTACTTCAGCCGTGGTGGATACTGTACTTCAGCCGTGTTGGATAATGTCCTTCAGCCATGTTGGACAATGTCCTTCAGCCATATTGGATAATGTCCTTCAGCCGTGTTAGATAATGTCCTTCAGCCGTGTTGGATAATGTTCTTCAGCCGTTGTGGACAAAGTCCTTCAGCCGTATTGGATACTGTACTTCAGCCGTGGTGGATACTGTACTTCAGCCGTGGTGGACAATGTTCTTCAGCCGTGGTGGATACTGTACTTCAGCCGTGGTTGACAATGTTCTTCAGCCGTGTTGGATAATGTCCTTCTCTCCCGGTAGAGGTTCGTTTACAGTATCGTAATACAGCATGTGACTTCACATCTAAAAATAATATGTTACACAAACTTACAGGATTATATTACACTATCACTATCAAAAGTTACGTTCTACACAGTCACATGTCTCCACAAAAAGTAAAATATTACACAGTTACATGTCTCCATCAAAAGTCACATATTACACAGTCACATATCTCCATCAAAAGACACGTATTACACAGTCACATGTCTCCATCAAAAGTCACATATTACACAGTCACATGTCTCCATCAAAAGTCACATATTACACAGTCACATGTCTCCATCAAAAATGATATAGTACACAGTCACATGTCTCCATCAAAAGACACGTATTGCACTGTCATATGTCTCCACAAAAAGTCACATATTACACAGTCACATGTCTCCATCAAAAGTCACATATTACACAGTCACATGTCTCCATCAAAAGTCATATAGTACACAGTCACATGTCTCCACCAGAAGTAATATATTATAGATTACACACTTCACTACCAAAAGTCATATATTATAGACTATACATACAACCCAAAAGTCATATATTATAGACTATACATACAACCCAAAAGTCCTATATTATAGATTACACACTTCACTACCAAAAGTCATACATTATAGATTATACATACAACCCAAAAGTCCTATATTATAGACTATACATACAACCCAAAAGTCCTATATTATAGATTATACATACAACCCAAAAGTCCTATATTATAGATTATACATACAACCCAAAAGTCGTATATTATAGATTATACATACAACCCAAAAGTCATATATTATAGACTATACATACAATCCTAAAGTCATATATTATATACTATACATACAACCCAAAGGTCCTGTATTATAGATTATACATACAACCCAAAAGTCATATATTATACATAACACACTTCACCACCAAAAATCGTATATTATAGATTATACACACAACCCAAAAGTCATATATTATACATTACACACTTCACCACCAAAAGTCATATATTATAGACTATACATACAACCCAAAAGTCATATATTATACATTACACACTTCACCACCAAAAGTCGTATATTATAGACTATACACACAACCCAAAAGTCCTATATTATACCTTACACACTTCACCATCAAAAGTCGTATAGTATAGATTATACATACAACCCAAAAGTCATATATTATACATTACACACTTCACCACCAAAAGTCGTATCTTATAGATTATACACACAACCCAAAAGTCCTATATTATAGATTATACATACAACCCAAAAGTCATATACTATACATTACACACTTCACCAACAAAAGTCGTATAGTATAGCTACACTTTTCACGCGATTTATACAGAACTCTGCTTTACTTATATCACGTCCACAGGTAACACCTCCCGCCTATCTACACTTGTCACGCTCTTTAGATACAAAGCCGGTTAATTCACTCACTGGTTATGGGGGTCACAGTTTACACCCCTTGTCCTGCTACTCTTGTCACGCTCCTTATTGAACTAGATACTTCTAATACAGTTAATATGACACAAGGAGCTATAAGTCATCAGAGTTCTCCTGAGATGGAAACAAGATATTCCGTACGTATTTGGAACAAGTAATAGCTTCATTACAAACGTCAACTTTCTCTATCTCACTAGTTATTCCAAGATAGTTGTGTCTATTTAATATCGCTTTCATTTACCATTTTGATCTGAAGGACAGAAGCGATGACAGCGTGAGTTAAACTTGCGTCTATGTTCGAGAAGTGTGTTTGCTGAAATAAACATTAACAAAACTTTTTAACGGCTACATAAAGGTCCTTTTCAAATTCCCAATACTGTTATAAGTGAACTGGCATGATGTAACCGCGTGCATTAGACTCCTACGACTCCTGTTTATTACATTCTCGCCATTGCTCTAGGCTTAACATTAGAAGTGAACCGTTCCTGAGTTTAAGAGCTGTACAACGTCATGTCAACATTTTGTAAAAGACATACTAAACAACAATATGTATGTTTGACATAAATTCTTCGTTGAATAGTCTTTAAGTTGATTTGTGACTCGCTAAAGGGAGGCCCTCAGTGGCCGCTCTCTCCTTCGGATCCTTTACAATATGATGGTGTATTTTTTATTTATTTTTTGCGGATGAGAGTAGGCCTACCTGGACAGCCATAGACAGTCGGCATTTTTTACCCGTGAAATATGGTCAGATTTTTATCGCTTTTTATACGCGGCGAAGAGTACTTTATGAAGACCTGGGAGATTCAGTGAAATCGTGAGATTTTATGACAGATGTAAAGTAGTGCAAATTACCACTTCCACTGCTTCATGAATATGAAGATCTGAGGGTGCGAGAGAAACACGTGTTGGAAATGTGCGCGTTTTTTGTATGGAGTCCTTGCAGGTAAGAACGTACCTGTTTATTATTTCAGGACGTCTTCTTTGTCGCAGTAAAGTACTAATTAAAATGAGTAATTTTCTTTGTAGACAAAGAATCTTACCTTACTAAATTACCAGCCATCTTCAAAGTACTTGGAACGTTACAGTAAGCCTACTACATAATGACTATCGAGCACAAAACCCGTGTCGTTATAAATATAGTTTGTAAATTCAAAAGTTGAGTTACAGTATTTACTTTAGTGCTGTACCATAACACTGAACCTATTAACATAACACTGGACCTATTAGCATAACACTGAACCTATTAACATAACACCAGATATTGAACCTAATCTAAAATGTTATAATACTTAACTTTAACATATTATGATGTTGAACCTATTCCAAACCTTTACATTACTGAACTTAAAACATTATAACATTGTATATGCTCTGAAATATAAATGTATTATCCTTCTCTAGAATGTTATTATATGTAACCTACACTAAACCATGTTAAACTAACTCTAGAGTGCTAAGATAATGAACCAAAAATATAATGTTATGATATGGAACCCACTCTATAATATCAATACATTGAACCCATTCTATAATGTTATGATATGGAACCCACTCTATAATATCAATACATTGAACCCATTCTATAATGTTATGATATGGAACCCACTCTATAATATCAATACATTGAACCCATTCTATAATGTTATGATATGTAACCCACTCTATAATATCAATACATTGAACCCATTCTATAATGTTAAGATATTGTATGTTTGGTTTAGAAAAAAGCCATTTTGGGCTACCTGCTGTGTCCGCTGCGGGGAATCGATCCCGGATTTTATGGTTGTAAGTCTGTAACTTACCGCTTTCACACCAGGGGACGTTCTGATATTGAATCTATACTAGAAGGTTATGATATTTAGCTTACTTTGACTACTGTGATGTTGACTCTACACTGGATATTATACTATTAAGCTTCTCTAAAACATTACACTAAATTTACAGAGAGAAAGCACAATAAGATTAAAGAAAGACAACCTGAAAACTTATGCTTTAATCTCAGATTCTTCAAAAAACAAAAATAGACACCTCTGTGGTCTATACGAGATCACGTGAAGGTCAATGTTTAATCAACAACAAAATTAACACCATCAATTCTTTCACACAAACCTAATAAAAACGACGCTATTCTTGTTTTTCTTTCTTTGAGATCAGGATTTTTTTTTATTATAATTATGTCGATAGTTTTGTCAGTTTCCCAGAAAAGATGCACAGTGAAGATATAGGAGCCCCCAGAGATAACAGACCGGGTTTGATTCAAACACAAACCCCCATCTTTCACTACCATTAGGACTTTAATGCCATTTCCCAAATCTATTAACAATCGGACCAGTAGTTCCCAGTTATACATACAGGATTTTGTCAAATATTGGTTTACATTTTTGTTTTAACACCCAGTCCGTGAGTCGATAATTCTGAATTCTAGAGATTGAGGGGGGTGCAAAGGGGATGTCACGCTTTCCGGTATTCAGGACACAAAACCAAAAATAATATGACTCCGATAAAGGGCTCGATTTGTTAACCTAAATAAAAAACACATTTTACTGTCAACAGGTCTCACCTTTCAATAGCGTTCGGCCATGAAGACATGGGGGTTATGTGTTGATAGGACTGTGTTACATGGGGGTTATGTGTTGGTAGGACTGCGTTACATGGGGTTATGTGTTGATAGGACTGTGTTACATGAAAGTTATGTGTTGGTAGGACTGTGTTACATGAGGGTTATGTGTTGGCAGGACCGTGTTACATGAGGGTTATGTGTTGGTAGGACTGTGTTACATGGGGTCATGTGTTGGTAGGACTGTGTTACATGAGGGTTATGTGTTGATAGGACTGTGTTGTATGGGGTCATGTGTTGGTAGGACTGTGTTACATGAGAGTTATGTGTTGATAGGACTGTGTTACATAGGGTTATGTGTTGGTAGGACTGTGTTACATGAGGGTTATGTGTTGGTTGGTACTCCACTTCAAGCAGCTAAGCTTTCTTACAGCGACAAATAAGCTTGGTTGAGTCTTCTTCGGCCATCTCTATCTACATAACTCGATAAAACCGCGGTGAAGACGGCTTTATAGAACTGGAGAACCAGATGTTGTATTGTACAAAACTTGCAGCTTCTATTATGTTTTGGATGGGAGTATGGACATTATTCCCTTGTAGACTGAAAACTAGTGTGAATTCGGACACGCCGGTGGGCAACTCAAACCCCAAATATCGCAAGGAATCAAAAGAAAGAGTATCGGAAAGCATTGTTTGGGAACCAATCCACCAAATATGTCTTCCTAACTCACAGACTGTTGATTGCAATAATACAAGTTTCAATCTAATAAAGCGACGATGAGTTTCATTTCCTTCTTAATTCTGAGTGACTTCAAATCAATTTAGAGATATTGTGAATTGATTTTGTTTTAACAAACAATGAAAGAGAAGAATGTATAACAAAATATCCATAAAATTCATCCATAGATACGAATATCAAAACAACAACGAACAATGATAATATTTTTTATTAATAACTCATTTGATTGCAATTCTAAAAACGTAATATATCTTTTATAATGTGTAAATTGTGGTGAATTCTGTATTGAGGAAACACAATTTAAGGTTAAAAATTGATTTATATAAATTCCATGTTAGATGTCCTCCAAAAAACCCACTATACGCCAACAAACATTTTAATAGATGTATTTTGGGAAAATTTAAAATTCTAAAAGAATCATATTTTCCTCTTTTACGGGAATCTAATATAGAACATAAAATATTATTTTTTTGAACAATATTTTATAAATTTTTTGTCGCCATTTTAAATAGTAGTAAGAGATCAGAAGTAACTGGTTGTGTAAAGTCAGTGAAACCATGGAAACTGTTACTAGGAGTTACGAAGAATAAATAAGTGGGAGTATGAGATTATGGAATAAACAATTTGTATTTCCATAATAATAAGAGAAAGTATAATTAGAATAAGATTTTAATTTAAAAAAGTATATTTATTTTTGAGCATTTCTAATGTACTTAATTTATACATGGAGTGTATTATATTTTTGTACATGTATATGTATGTATTTAATTTAGATTATTTACGTTTAATTGAAAAACGGCACTTGTATGTTATTGGTATAGATTCTCAATAAAATTATATCCTGTAGAATAACCTTGGGACTTGTATGTTATTGGTATAGATTCTCAGTAAAATTATATCCTGAAGAGTGACCTTGGGACTTGTATGTTATTGGTATAGATTCTCAGTAAAATTATATCCTGAAGAGTGACCTTTGGACTTGTATGTTATTGGTATAGATTCTCAGTAAAATTATATCCTGAAGAGTGACCTTGGGACTTGTATGTTATTGTTATAGATTCTCAGTAATATTATATCCTGAAGAGTGACCTTGGGACTTGTATGTTATTGTTATAGATTCTCAGTAAAATTATATCTTGAAGAGTAACCTTGGGAGTTGTATGTTATTGGTATAGATTCTCAGTAAAATTATATCCTGAAGAGTGACCTTGGGACTTGTATGTTATT
>NW_013670097.1:86723-90269 GCF_000517525.1 Limulus polyphemus | reverse complement strand
ATCCTGAAGAGTGACCTTGGGACTTGAATGTTATTGGTAGAGATTCTCAGTAAAATTATATCCTGAAGAGTGACCTTGGGACTTGTATGTTATTGTTATAGATTCTCAGTAAAATTATATCCTGAAGAGTAACCTTGGGACTGGTATGTTATTGGTATAGATTCTCAGTAAAATTATATCCTGAAGAGTGACCTTGGGACTTGTATGTTATTGGTATAGATTCTCAGTAAAATTATATCCTGAAGAGTGACCTTGGGACTTGTATGTTATTGGTATAGATTCTCAGTAAAATTATATCCTGAAGAGTAACCTTGGGGCTTGTATGTTATTGGTATAGATTCTCAGTAAAATTATATCCTGAAGAGTGACCTTGGGACTTGTATGTTATTGGTATAGATTCTCAGTAAAATTATATCCTGTAGAGTAACCTTGGGACTTGTATGTTATTGGTATAGATTCTCAGTAAAATTATATCCTGTAGAGTAACCTTTAAAGTCATGAAACCGGTAGCAAAAATTTATAAAGGAGAAAACAAACAAAATGCTCTGATATTCCACTGTTTTATTATATACATACTTTGATATTCCACTGTTTTATTATATACATACTCTGATATTCCACTGTTTTATTATACACATACTCTGATATTCCACTGTTTTATTATATACATACTTTGATATTGCACTGTTTTATTATATACATACTCTGATATTTCACTGTTTTATTATATACATACTTTGATATTCCACTGTTTTATTATATACATACTTTGATATTCCACTGTTTTATTATATACATACTCTGATATTCCACTGTTTTTTATATATACATACTTTGATATTCCACTGTTTTATTATATACATACTCTGATATTCCACTGTTTTATTATATATACATACTTTGATATTCCACTGTTTTATTGTATACATACTTTGATATTCCACTGTTTTATTATATATATACTTTGATATTCCACTGTTTTATTACATGCATACTTTGACATTCGACGGTTTTATTATATATACATACTTTGATATTCCACTGTTTATTATATACATACTTTTCATGGTTGCATTGTGGTTGTTTTAACAGTATCTTCGTTGCCAATTTTCTCGAACTGTCTTCTAAATTTTGGTTACAAAGAAGATTCAATATTTATTTTAGGTTTTAAACGAAACCCTAAACACGCTGGTATTAAAGAAGGAACTCAAACTGATATCGATTGTTTCATAAAGTTGCAATTATTTTTTAACTTTCCGTCGGCAAGTAACTCCCTAAATACAATACAGAAAGAAAAAATATATACATTGTTTGGTTCTAAAGGTTCAAACAGCACGCGCGCACACGCTAACTCTGAATAGTGAGGGAGACTTTCCTGACCTCAAGCGGTCACGATCTTCTACGACGCTAACCTCGCTGACCCTCCCATCCCTCACCTCGTGCTCTGTAGTACACCCTCCTCGCCATACAGCGATGGCTACACTGCAACTCTACATATTTCACAGAGCTGGCTCAATGAATAGAAATCTATTGTTTCTTGGGTTGGGTTCAGACGCTTATGAAAGCAATGGCCAAAAAATGGCATAAAGAAGAATTCAATGGAACTTTTGCTATTAATGTCATCAGACAGGAACCAACCGTAAAACGGGTCTTTCGTTTATATTATAAACCCTGAGTAGTAGACGTGGCTACATAATTAGTAACAAGCCAGTTAGAGAAATGATCATTACTAAGATATTAGTTCACTAGCACTAAGATATTAGTTCACTAGCACGAATATATTAGTTCACTATCACTAAGATATTAGTTCACTAGTACTAAGATATTAGTTCACTATCACTAAGATATTAGTTCATTATTACTAAGATATTAGTTCACTATTACTAAGATATTAGTTCACTATCACTAAGATATTAGTTCACTATTATTAAGATATTAGTTCACTATCACTAAGATATTAGTTCACTATTACTAAGATATCTGTTTTCGTAAGGCTACACCGAACCTTCCATGGGATTATAATCCCATCAGGATGGATCGAAAGTTCGTTACGGTATTTTTTAGTTAGATTTCATTATCATCACCTAACCTTGTGCTGGGATAAGCTAACGAAATGGGTTCTTGGAGTGGTTAACATAAGCTAATATATTACTATAATTGCATCAGACGTATGTAGTGAACTAATATCTTAGTAATAGTGAACTAATATCTTAGTAATAGTGAACTAATATCTTACTGATAGTGAGCTAATATCTTAGTGATAGTGAACTAATATCTTAGTGCTAGTGAACTAATATCTTCGTGCTAGTGAACTAATATCTTAATGATAGTGAACAAATATCTTAATGATAATGAGCTAATATGTTATTGTTTCATGGTATGTTGTTTTTATTTACAGCTAAGTACCATGTTGTTCAAGTAAGATTTAGAAAAATATCATCACCAGGTTCCGTTGCACTGTTCTAGGATACAACTTTGTGTTTATTCAACATCTACTTAGACAAACATGTGAAAACATATTACATCCAACAATAGCTAACTATATAATGAACATCCAACTCTCGTCCAACAATATTTATCTATACAATGAACATCCAACTCTCTTCCAACAATAACTAACTATATAATGAACATCCAAATCTCTTCCAACAATAGCTAACTTTATAATGAACATCCAACTCTCTTCCAACAATAGCTAACTATATAATGAACATCCAACTCTCTTCCAACAATAGCTAACTATGTAATGAACATCTAACTCTCTTTCAACAATAGCTAACTATATAATGAACATCCAACTCTCTTTCAACAATAGGTAACAATATAATAAACATCCAACTCTCTACCAACAATAGCTAACTATATAATGAACATCCAAATCTTATCCAACAATAGCTAAGTATATAATGAACATCCAACTCTCTTCCAACAATATCTAACTATATAATGAACATCCAACTCTCGTCCAACAATAGCTAACTAAATAATGAACATCCAACTCTCTTCCAACAATAGCTAACTATATAATCAACATCCAACTCTCTTCTAACAATAGCTAACTATATAATGAACATCCAACTCTCTTCCAACAATAGCTAACTATATAATTAACATCCAACACTCTTCCAACAATAGCTAACTACATAATGAACATCCAACTCTCGTCCAACAATAGCTAACTATATAATGAACATCCAACTCTCGTCCAACAATATCTATCTATACAATGAACATCCAACTCTCTTCCAACAATAGCTAACTATATAATGAACATCCAAATCTCTTCTAACAATAGCTAACTATATAATGAACATCCAACTCTCTTCCAACAATAGCTAACTATATAATGAACATCCAACTCTGTTTCAACAATAGGTAACTATATAATGAACATCCAACTCTCTTCCAACAATAGCTAACTATATAATGAACATCCAAATCTCTTCCAACAATAGCTAACTATATAATGAACATCCAACTCTCTTCCAACAATAGCTAACTATATAATGAACATCCAACTCTGTTTCAACAATAGGTAACAATATA
>NW_013670097.1:84934-85987 GCF_000517525.1 Limulus polyphemus | reverse complement strand
TATATGATTTGTTTAACATTGTTGTTCCGTTTATAAATTGATTTTCCCTCAAAGAAATAAACTCCTGTTTCACCTGAGAACGAGGGTATAGTCCATATAGCCATAGCAAAAATAAGTAAAAATAACTATAAGTTAGAGTGAAATATCAGTTCGATCGTTATAACAATATCCACGTTAACTGGCTTCTTGGTTAAATATATTCATTAACTGTCTTCTACTCGAATATATCTTTAACGGCTTTATGATTTCATGTCCGCTTCAACTGGCGATTTGTTTGAACACCTTTAACAGTCTTCTCTTGAAATATCTCTTTAACTGACGGCGTGTTGCTTCAACATCTGTTTTAATTGGCTTTCTGTTTGAATATCTGTTTAACTAATGCTTTACTTGAATACCTGCTTTAACTCGTGTTTTGTTTAAATGTTTGATTTAAAAAGCTCTCTTCTTAAATATGTGTTTCGTTGGCTGTTTCAGAGCAAAGTCACATTGAGTTATCGGCTGTGCCTAACGCGTAGAATCGATCCACTGACTTAAAGCGTTGTAAATCCATAAACTAAACGTTGTCTTATCCACTGACTTAAGCGTTGTAAATCCACAAACTTAACGTTGTCTTATCAACGGACTTAAGCGTTGTAAATCCATAAACTTAACGTTGTCTTATCCACTGACTTAAGCGTTGTAAATCCACAAACTTAACGTTGTCTTATCCACTGACTTAAGCGTTGTAAATCCATAAACTTAACGTTGTCTTATCCACTGACTTAAGCGTTGTAAATCCATAAACTTAACGTTGTCTTATCCACTGACTTAAGCGTTGAAAATCCATAAACTTAACGTTGTCTTATCCGGGGGCTATATATATGTTCTAACCTACGTTCTATTTGAAAATCTGCTTTAACTGTCAGCTCAATGAACGTCTGTTTAGCTTGTGTTCTGTTTCAACATCTACTTTAAACATCTTCTTTAGATATCTGCTTGAAGTGATATCTTCTTTAGATATCTGCTTGAAGTGATATCTTCTTTAGATATCTGCTTGAAGTGATATCTTCTTTA
>NW_013670097.1:76292-84206 GCF_000517525.1 Limulus polyphemus | reverse complement strand
AAAATGAGGTGTGATTGGAGTTATTCATGAATATTTAAGTTAGCTAACATGTTAAACGTCTGGTTTAACTGGGTTTCTGTTCAATTATCTATATTACGTGGCGTTATTCATGAATATTTAAGTTAGCTAACATGTTAAACGTCTGGTTTAACTGGGTTTCTGTTCAATTATCTATATTACGTGGCGTTATTCATGAATATTTAAGTTAGCTGACTTGTTAAACGTCTGGTTTAACTGGGTTTCTGTTCAATTATCTATATTACGTGGCGTTATTCATGAATATTTAAGTTAGCTGACTTCTTTAATGTCTGGTTTAACTGGGTTTATGCTCAATTATCTGCATTACGTGGCGTTATACTTGAATATTTAAGTTTGCTGACCTCTTAAATGTCTGGTTTAACTGAGTTTATGCTCAATTATCTGCATTACGTGGCGTTATACTTGAATATTTAAGTTTGCTGACTTCTTAAACGTCTGGTTTAACTGGTTTTATGCTCAATTATCTGCATTACGTGGCGTTATACTTGAATATTTAAGTTAGCTGACTTCTTAAATGTCTGGTTTAACTGGGTTTATGCTCAATTATCTGCATTACGTGGCGTTATGCTTGAATATCATCCTTAAATCTGTATTTTTTAAATATGTGAATTAACTTTGGTTCTGCTTCAACATCTAAGTTGATTAACTTCAATTTTGACTGTCTGTGTTAACTGGCGTATGTTTGAATTTCAGTTTCAGTATAACGTTAGTAACAATGTTTTAATGGATTGTCTTCACTACGTAAGTGTTGTTCCTATACTGACAGAGTGTGAGTGTTGTTCCTATACTGACAGAGTGTGAGTGTTGTTCCTATACTGACAGAGTGCGAGTGTTGTTCCTATACTGACAGAGTGCGAGTGTTGTTCCTATACTGACAGAGTGCGAGTGTTGTTCCTATACTGACAGAGTGCGAGTGTTGTTCCTATACTGACAGAGTGCGAGTGTTGTTCCTATACTGACTGATCTACTGTTACTAGTTCAGTACAAAATGAGTTTGTTAATGGATGTTTCTACATTACTTTTGTTTAAATAATATCTGCTCTATAACTGGTACTATAGTAGAACATCTGCTCTATAACTGGTACTATAGTAGAACATCTGCTCTATAACTGGTACTATAGTAGAACATCTGCTCTATAACTGGTACTATAGTAGAACATCTGCTCTATAAATGGTACTATAATAGAATATCTGCTCTATAACTGGTACTATAGTAGAACATCTGCTCTATAACTGGTACTATAGTAGAACATCTGCTCTATAACTGGTACTATAGTAGAACATCTGCGCTAAAACTAAAAGTTGTCTGGCATCAGAGGGAGTGTTGCTAGGATATGGGATTACATCATATGAAGAGGTCATCAACACCAGAGGGAGCGTTGCTAGGAGAGGGGTGTCATCATACGATTACGTTATAAATTTTCATTTCTGTATGTTAATATTTTAGCAAGACACGTATTTTGTTGATTGTATTTTACGTATTTTGTAACATAACAATAAAAGTTCTTGATGAAATTTTTAATTTTTACATCTAATTCCATTACATTTCTCACACAGTATTTCAGTTTGGTGGTTCAAGAAAATTAGTTTATCGACTATTTTACATTTCAAAATAGATATTTTCCTCACACACATATACTGAGTAAGATTTTGAACCAATGTGATGCATTATCTTTCAGTTCACTCATACTTTATAGAAAAATCATGAAACGTATTAATCGTATTCTGTGTTGTTATATGAAAAGTAACAGTTCTTGTTTCCATGGTACAAAGATAGAACTTGTAAATGAATTAGAACTTGTCATAAAACTTCTCAACATTTTTACTATTGTTTATCTACGATATACAGAGATTGAGTACGAATTTGGAGCCTCACCGGGTAATTACAGTCCATATAGCCTCGTCCAGTCATACTCCTTCCGGCGACCGTGCAATAGCTTTGAAATCCATTACAAATTTGACTATCCTCGTCGTGCTGGAATTTCGGACGTTAGATCTTTTGACCTTCTCATTACTCCTCTACTACCGCTTAAAACTGACCATAGTCTAATGTGCTATCATTAATAGATATGTTTCATCATAGCCTAATGTGCTATTATTAATAGACATGTTTCACCATAGCCTAATGTGCTATCATTAATAGATATGTTTCATCATAGCCTAATGTGCTATTATTAATAGACATGTTTCACCATAGCCTAATGTGCTATTATTAATAGACATATTTCACCACAGTCAAATGTGCTATTATTAATAGACATATTTCACCACAGTCAAATGTGCTATTATTAATAGACATGTTTCACCATAGCATAATGTGCTATTATTAATATATCTAAGTAGAATCACAGACTTGACATGTGTCACACACATACTGAAATATCTATTAACAAAACTTGAAATTATGAAAAGACGACTTTATCCAAGATTTATCAAAGATAATATGTATGAATCTTACCTCTGAAAATTAACCTGTAAAATGACTGTGATAACAATAAAATAGTTCTTGAGAAAATATTTCATTTTTTGTTTCTTTAGGTCAAGACATCTTTTCTTTCATATTCTACAATCTATCGCGTTTACTCCACAATGTCTATAATATACTTTAGAACCAAAACAAGCTGTACGTGCACAATATTTTAAGTATAACAATGAAGAACAGATTTTGTTTGTCGCTAAATTTAACAGTCGGTAAAAACGAATTTATCTATTCCCTCACTTTACATAAGGATACAGAAAGCTAAATGTACATTCATGACATTCTCTCTCTCAAGAGTTGGGAGTACATAAGGATTTTATTTTCTGTTTTCGATCTAGAACTCGCATATTTGTAGTTTAAAACTACTATTGTTAATACCATGATCTATACATAGTCTACCTTCTTCAGTTAAGACATGTGAAAAAACAACATCATCGTCCATCTTACTACTTGGGTTGTATTCTTTATCTGAGAGGCAAATTCTATTGATAGTTCGATAACCTTTGACATTTAGGAATAATACAAACTGACACATGTATGAATTATGAAATACTGGATAGCCAAGATTAAATTAACTTCATACAGATGTAGTACATTTTAGTTATTGTACAGTTCTTGTGTATTTTCTGCTCATTTAGACCCATATTTCTAACTTCTATTAACAAATGTTTATTTATTTAGTGTGAGAGACTGGTTCCAAATAAAAGGCGATTCATATTTCATTAAAGTTTAAGATGGATAACCATCTATTACACCATTTTACATGTTTTACAGGTCCGACAGGAAGTGGTAAACTACATTTTGTAAGTAAAGTTTCAAGGTAAATCACAGTTAGTAAGTTAAGTTTTAACTTATCATTGTGAAGTTATGTATCCTATTCCTGAAAATATCGTATGGTTTTATGGTGAATTTTAACCTCTGTATACTAAATTAATGGAAAATAACCCAACATTCATTTTGTTGAAGGTTTACCTGAAATGTTTTGTGATTATTTACAGTCTGAGAAACCAAATCTGTTCATCATTGGTGATCGATCTTATGAGTGGAAATGAAGCGAAAAAAAGAGTGTCTCAATTTTTGACACGTGGAAGTCACCATTTAAATTTATCAGTATTTCATATTGTACAGAATCTATTTCATCAGGGTAGAGAAATGTGTATTATTAGTTTAAATTCTCAATATATTATATTGTTCAAGAATGTCAGAGACAAATTTCAGTTGAATGTTTTAGTCAGACAAGTGTTTCTGACATGTGTCAAATATTTTGAAGAAGCTTATCAATGTGACAACGAAATGGTTACTTACTCGTCGATTTAAACTGCAAACCAATTACGTTTGAGGACGGGACTATTTCCAGGAGATGAATATTAGTGTATTTCATCATATGCATACTCATTGATCCTCATGACTGGGGCCGTGATAGTTCTAGAAGGATTTTAACTGAAGGGTGGACCATATGTGATTAAAGATCTAGCATTAAAATGCTTAATAACTGGATATATATAGGTGTGTTTTAGTTTAAATTTGAGTGAATACTTTCAGATTCAGATTGTCATCAGTGTGAATTGGTTACCCACTACATCCCCTGGAAAAGTGGAAACATCGACTATCCCGACTTGTGGAGTGTGAGAGAGAACTTTACCATTGTTTTTATAAAAGGTAGAGATAAAACCAAGTTGTTGAAAGTCTTCTTAAAATTCCCTGTTATAATCTGGAATTGTTTGGATACCCCAAAGTTAATCAACTTCATAAATCGACTCTATCCACCTGGTTTTATAATAAAAAGTATCATCATTATGGTTTTAGAAAAGTAGAAACTCTATTTAAGTAGCTTTGTAAATAATCAGTTTTTATACGTTCTGGTTATCTGAATGTGTGTGTATGTAATTAACCAGTTTTTTATATTTTAAATGTACAACCTCTTCTCATTTATTCGTCATGCTTATAATTAAACAACATCAATAGTTGCTCCTTGCATTACTAAAGCAACACAAGACGTAAACAGACTGAAGGAATAATTGCTGTGACAAACATACAAAAACAGAAACTTAAACCATACAAGTCATTATTGAGAGAGTTGGCTGATAATAAAACAACCCTTACTCATAGCACCAATACTTTCATTATTTGGTGGCTTGGCAGGACGAGTTATTGGTAAAGCTGTTGGAATCTAAAATATGACAAAAGGAATGGTTCTTGTTCCTGAACAACTGGTACATCAGCTTTATGATAGACCAGTAAATTAAATACTAAACTCTGGATAACGATATGAAATCAGTCATACAAAATGATACATGGCCTATAGAAAATAAAACAAAGATGAAAAAACTGGCTACAACGACATCATCAGACCTTTCACTCATAAGCCATGGAACCCTTTAGAATTAAAATTGAATCACTGACTCGTGAAAATTTAGTGATAGTCGACAGTGTTCCTCAGAAATATAAAAAGAAAGCTGAAATTTTATTAAACTTGATACGTTCCAGTGGGGATCTAACATGGAGAATTAGTGATTAGTGGAAGATCCATCCCAAACAGTAATATAATTAATTTAATCAATGATGTGCTACAAAAATGAAAGAACTTTGAACCTTCTGCATTGAAAGAATTTGTAGAATGATTATCAGATATGAATATCCCATAAATTGTTGGGAATTTAGACAGATGGAAGTATATGAAACACATAAACCATACACTTTTAATAGGATCCAAACGATCTGTATCTTGAGTTCATTTTCAATAAAGTAGTATTGTATTGTTTAATCATTTGTTTCTTAACATGTAATAGTTTAATCTCACCCTCTTCTAGTATCACATTCTCTGGTGCCAGACACCTTTTGACACTAAAAAATAAATTATTAAATAATGCTGATGACGTAATCATATGGTGTCACCTCCTCTTCTAGCAAGGCCCACTTTGATGTTGATCACGTAATCATATGATGACTCCTTTCCTAGCAACGCGCCCTCTGGTGTTGATGACGTAGTCATATGATGCTTCCGTTTCCCAAGTAGCTCCCTAACTACTAATAGTCCATGGTATAATTATATGTTAAAAAGGAAATACCCTTGGTATAGTGACATGTCAAAAATGTGGAGTATGATGACAAGTGAAAAGAGAAACATTCATGATATGATGGTAAGTGAAATGTAAAAAAGTCCATGATATGGTAGTAAGTCAAAAGAGAAAAGTCCATGATATTATGGTATGCCAAAAGTGAAAAGTCCATGATGTGGTGGTATGTCAAAAGTGAAAAGTTCATAGTATGATGGAAAGTGAAATGTAAAAAATCCATGATATAGTAGTAAGTCAAAAGATAAAAGTCCATGGTATGATAGTGTGTCAAAAGTAAAAAGCCCATGATATGATGGTAAGTCAAAAGAGAAAAGTCCATGATGTGGTAGTAAGTCAAAAGTGAAAAGCCCATGATATGATGGTAAGTCAAAAGTGAAAAGCCCATGATATGATGGTAAGTCAAAAGTGAAAAGCTCATGATATGATGGTAAGTCAAAGGGAAAAGCCCATGATATGATGGTAAGTCAAAAGTGAAAAGCCCATGATATGATGGTAAGTCAAAAGTGAAAAGCCCATGATATGATGGTAAGTCAAAAGTGAAAAGCCCATGATATGATGGTAAGTCAAAGGGAAAAGTCTATGGTATGCTGGTATGTCAGTTGTAAGAGTGTAAAAATTATACTTAAGTCTCAATGTTATATATTTATAGCTTAACTTTCTCAATGGCCGATTTGTTTTAAAGAATTATAACAGAGTGAGTTTTTAATCAAATATATATAGTAAATAGGAATAATTATTCACATTTTGCATCATTATGTTAATAATAAGAGATAGTGCATTAATATGGCTTGAACTAAGAAATGTGGTGAATTAATACCTCAAGGTTTTGTACTTGAAGAAAGAGTATTTATAACTTAGATAAATGATTTATGTGATTTAGGGTTAACTAACAGAATTATTGTATTTACTGATAATATATTTCAATTCTCGTTCTAGTGAGGAGATATTAATATTATTTCCGGTTTAGTTGAAAAATCAAAAACAAAAATGCTTATTTTTATAAAATTGTATATGAAAATAATATGAAATGCAAATGTTTAGTGACATAGAAATTCAAAACCTCAAGGTTTATGGTTAGGGCACTCGACTTGCAATATGCGGGTCGAGAGTTCGGAACCTGTCACCTAATACGCTCACCCTTTAGGATGAGGAAGCGACGATTAATCCCGCTTTTCGTTAGTAAAGAATTGGTAGCTGCCTTCCCTCTAGCCTTTCACTCCAAAATTAGGGCCAGCTAGGGTAAATAGGCCTCGTGTAGCTTTGTGCGAAATTCAACAAACAAACAAAAATTCAGCTCTAAAAGTCGGGAAATAGCACGTGAAATATTTAGTAGATAAGCTAACTGTTACCCAACATAAGCCTTAGTTTATCTACTAAATATTAATTAAGGTTTATCTTGTGTAAGAACAATTACTTGAAACAAAACTTGGAAATATAAAAAATATTATTTTTCTCAGACATAATGAATATGACAGTGTGGATTTTTGAGGTTGGGGAGGAAGGATATGTATATATATATATATATCCAACCGCCTTACAACCATTTCTTTATTCGAGACATAAGATTATAAAAAATAATTCCTTAAATAAACACAAACATATAATAGTCGTTCATAATTGTAGTTATTAAATATTTTTTTCTTTCAGTTACTACTATCTTAATAATTAATACTGTTTAAATATATATATATATATGCTAATTTAAATAGAACGTGAGAATTAAGATGTGTAACTCCCACAGATAAAAACAGAGATAACACCCAAACATTATTGTTTTAGCTACAAAAATATTAACTGATTGCCATTCAAGTTAATAAATGAAAATAATGTAAACACATTTAAAGTATTAATACGAAAATAATCGTGTAACCATGAAAAAAACAAAACAAACTGTTTTTATGTAGTAAAACAAATAACAGTAGTTTGTAAAAACCAGGCTTAATTTAAATCAATTATTATTCAACTTAATGTAACTATATAATTAACCCTGACGGATTTTACTGTTCCTGAAATATTTGTACTTTGCATTACTTTACTTATAATTTTTATCAAATAAACTATCTTCTTGTTTCGTTTGTAAATAGAAAAATAACTGAATGTTGAAGTAGAATATAACTGAGTGTCATAGTAAGATATAATTGAGTGTTGTAGTAGAATACCTGTACTATAACTGAGTGTTGTAGTAGAATACTTGTACTATAACTGAGTGTTGTAGTAGAATACCTGTACTATAACTGAGTGTTGTGGTAGAATACCTGTACTATAACTGGGTGTTGTAGTAGAATACCTGTACTATAACTGAGTGTTGTGGTAGAATAC
>NW_013670097.1:70351-75466 GCF_000517525.1 Limulus polyphemus | reverse complement strand
GTTTATAAGCCCTAGGTTAATAAAAGAAACTGTTTATAAGCCCTAGGTTAATAAAAGAAAACTGTTTATAAGCCCTAGGTTAATAAAAGAAAACTGTTTATAAGCCCTAGGTTAATAAAAGAAAACTGTTTATAAGCCCTAGGTTAATAAAAGAAAACTGTTTACTTTCCTAAGGTTAATGTGAAAAATTGATTTGTTTGTTTGTAACAACGAACAAAGCTACACAATGGGCTCTGCCCACCACGAGTATCGAAACCCGGTTTCTTGCGTTGTAAGTATGCAGGCATACGGCTGTGCCACTGGGGGGCAGAAGATTGTTTATCTACCTGAGGTTAATAAGATAAATATTTTTATCTACCTGAGGTTAATAAGATAAAACTGGTTATCTACCTGAGGTTAATAAATAAAATTGTTTATCTACCTGAGTTTAATAAGATAAAACTGTTTATCTACCTGAGGTTAATAACATAAAACTTTTTATCTACCTGAGATTAATAAGATAAATCAGTTTATCTACCTGAGGTTAATAAGATAAAATTTTGTCTACCTGAGGTTGATAAGATAAAAGTGTTTATCTAATAATTGTTGGAGGCGGCTTGAATGAGTAATGAAGAAAAACTTTAATATAAGTTTAACATATCAGCAAATGTACAATCAGGTACCTGATGATGACAAAACCTTGTCGAAACGTTGTACATTTGCTGTTATGTTAAACTTATATTAAAGTTTTTCTTCATTACTCATTCAAGCCGCTTCCAACCATCATTAGTCTCAAAGAGGGTTTCCTCGTCATCGAATTTAAACTGTTTATCTGTCGGAGGTTAATAAGATAAACTGTTTATCTATCTGAGGTTAATAAGATAAATCTGTTTATCTGCCTGGGGTTACAATAAGGTTGCAGTGATATTAAACGTAGAAGTACGACTGTTGTTTGTTTTTACCACACAATATACACTCTTTTCACCATAAATTGTTTTAAAACGTTTCTCGCACAAACGACAAGCTTGTAGATGTTACTCTGACGAAATGCCAGTCAAGCATTATTAAACGTTAAAACAGTAAGCCCTGAGAGAGGAGTCAAAGAGGTTGATGATGGTCTCCAGCAGCCTCTAGACGAGTAACTTTAACGTTCAGGTTCTCGTCTAGGTTTAGTGCTTCCAAGGCTATTTGAAAACACAACCTAAAACATCCAGCAAAGATCAGCTCAGAGCTAAATAAATACCTTATTCGTTAAGTTTCAACACCGCTTGCTAAGCATATATTCAGTATTACGTCAGATATACTTAGATGATGTTAGAAAAACACGTAGGTTAAAGAAATCTTGATAGATATACAAAATCGTTACTGTGCCCACCTTCATAAACCAGATGCACGACGTAATGAACTCGTGATTTTTATAATTCTACGTCAGACATATATAATTATTAATGTACATACGTCTAACATCATAAGCCATACACACGACGTAATAAACCCATGTTTTTGATCAATCTACGTCAGATATATATAATTATTACTGTACATACGTCTAACATCATAAGCCATACACACGACGTAATAAACCCATGTTTTTGATCAATCTACGTCAGATATATATAATTATTACTGTAGATACGTCTAACATCATAAGCCATACACACGACGTAATAAACCCATGTTTTTGATAGTTTTTACATCAGATTTACTAACTTGTTACACGATGTTCCTGTAACATCAAACACAACAGTCAATATTATAAAATATTCCAGATCTTGTAATAACATGTAAAATGAATACGTTACTTCAAGGAGTCGATTCCGTGCTATGCCTCACGTGCGAATGTTATTTCCCTCCAGTTTCCAAAGTGTGATTCAAAAATTAGGCCTAACATCAGCTTCCGTTGAAGAATACAGATGAAAATTCGAAACAGCAAATGGAAATGTAAAAACTTCCGAGGACACAGCTGGTGAGTTACTCACCACATGCCACAAATCTCCATAAATTAACAGTTAGTAGTCAATGTCTCTCGCTAGGTGGCCCGCCTTTTCCTCACCTCCAGATATCTCCTACACTGCAGAGACGAAAAAAAAAAAAAGAATGTCAAATAGGCGTTTCGGATTCTTTTTGTTTTTGTAGTCGTTGCATCTCGTGTGAGCACGTGCGAGAACCATTATCAGCTCGTGCAAGTTTTGGCAGTAGGCCAGAAGCAATCAGAAGCCAAACTTCAGAGTGGTGGCTCGTACTAGGAGGTGATTGGCTGGCGTGCAGAAGCTCGGGTGGGATTCCGGCAGCTACAAGTACCAATCGCCTACAAGTGTAGATATGTTATGCCACTTACGACCGCCCCTAAAGCGCACAGTACACCGGCAGTCAGAAGCTAGGCTCTTGTTAGTGCTCCTGCTATTGCCGCTGAGAACGGTCACCGCTGCCGATTTTGCTCCTGACCAGATCCTCGATCCACTCACTCGCATTTCTGACCTTGCTGAAAGGGGGAGCCACAGTACAGCAGCCCAGCCTGTCGAAACACGTCTACAGGTAAGTCGTAGCACGGGAGGGAAAAAAACGTGTTTATGTGCCCTCCCCTTCTTCTTGATTGGGCGTAACGACTCAAATTTGACCTTACAATTAGCTTGCATATGTTTTCAAATATAAGTAAAGGGTAGTTCGTATTTCTTTCTTTATCTGGGTACATTGAATAATTTGTATGTCATTCAGAAGTGCGTTGTTTGAAACCTGTATATTTTAAATACGAAGTGTATCCCTGGTATATTTGTAGACATAAAACAAGTTAACATTTTAATTAGAATCTGTACTTTTCTAAAACGTGTAGACGCTATAGTCTCACGAGCAGTTTAAACAGATAAACACCGGACTTTCTGAAATGTGTAGACGCTATAGTCTCACGAGCAGTTTAAACAGATAAACACCGGATTTTCTGAAATGTGTAGACGCTATAGTCTCACGAGCAGTTTAAACAGATAAACACCGGACTTTCTGAAATGTGTAGACGCTATAGTCTCACGAGCAGTTTAAACAGATAAACACCGGATTTTCTGAAATGTGTAGACGCTATAGTCTCACGAACGACATAAACAGGTAAACACCGGATTTTCTGAAATGTGTAAACACTATTGAATGATGAGAAGCGTGTTTGTAAATAAATAAATACACAATTGGTTTTCTGTCGCTTATATATGTAGTGAGTTGTGACTACTCAAAACTACAGTAAATTATTCGATCTCCTACGTCACAATTCTGTGATGACTTCATTCATTGCGGTCTCCTCCTTGAAGCTGATTGGCTGCTAAAAGTGATATTTTTTTATTTTCAAGATCTATTTATGCTAGGAACAGAAGAGTGTTTTAATTTTTGTGTTCTTGTCATGTTTCTCTTGCATCAAAAACTCCGTAAGACGCCAAAAATATTTTACAAAATATAAACAATATCTTTAACGATCCTTATATGGTATATAAACAATATCTTTAACGATCCTTATATGGTATATAAACAATATCTTTAACGATCCTTATATGGTATATAACGTTAGAAACTGACTAGTGTACCTTCTTCCAATGTATCTTAACCACTCTGTGCTAACCTGACTAGTGTACCTTCTTTCAATGTATCTTAACCACTCTGTGCTAACCTGTCTAGTATACCTTCTTCCAATGTATCTTAACCACTCTGTGCTAACCTGACTAGTGTACCTTCTTCCAATGTATCTTAACCACTCTGTGCTAACCTGACTAGTATACCTTCTTTCAATGTATCTCAACCACTCTTTGCTAACCTGACTAGTATACCTTCTTCCAATGTATCTTAACCATACTGTGCTAACCTGACTAGTATACCTTCTTCCAATGTATCTTAACCACTCTGTGCTAACCTGACTAGTATACCTTCTTCCAATGTATATTAACCACTTTCCTTGTAAGTTAAGAGTCGGACATAGTTTAGTTTCAACGATAAATGAGAACTGATTAGTGTATGAAAATTGTGAATGTGAATAAAAAAGGGAAGTAGGATAGGAAGAACAGGATTACTTTCCTTGAGAAGAGTTCTTAAGGAGAGATCTAGCAATAGGACATAATGAACAGAGAATATTTGACAAAGAAAGTGGCCACATTTAATAATGAGGAACAGGGAATGTGAATAAAAAGTAAAACGTATATTGCTGAGCAGCAGAAAGTGTGAATAAAGAGTAAAACATTTAGTAATGAGGAGTGGAGAGTGTGAATAAAGAGTAAAACATGTATTGTTGAGGAGCAGAGAATGTGAATAAAGAGTAAAATATTTATTATTGAGGTGCAGAGAGTGTGAATAAAGAGTAAAACATTTAGTAATGAGGAGGAGAGAGTGTGAATAGAGAGTAAAATATTTATTATTGGGGTGCAGAGAGTGTGAATAAAGAGTAAAACATTTAGTAATGAGGAGAAAAGAATGTGAATAAAGAATGAAACGTCTAATAATTAGAAATAAGTAAGAAAGCACATCTGATACTTGGAAATAAAAATAATGCAAACTTAATTGAACTTTATGTGCCATTATACACAAGTATAGAACGAGGTGTTCTGATCTTTGTTATAAAATACAGGGCGTAAAACAAAATGGAGAATTGTATTGTTTGTTATAAAATACAGGGCGTAAAACAAAATGGAAAATGGTATTGTTTGTTATAAATACTAGCTGAGAGCACCCGTCAAGGAAGCAAAAACTGAATAAAGGACAATGTTAGATAATGTTCCCCTGCCTTCTTTCTTTTGTTATTAAATCCCTAATGACCTCATTAAATGTTAATTGCATACCCTGCTTGGTGAAAGGTAATAATTAACTCATTTAACTGATTAAGTACTTGTGTCTTTAAATTCAAAGCCTAAAGTCTATAAAGTAATGTGGAAATGTGCCCTGTTTCAGAGGTATTTTCGTTCCCCTTCTTGGGCAAAAATCCTAGAACATAATAGCCCATGTACACTGTCGGGACTGATACCAGTTACCATACAAAAATTACGGTAATCAAGCTAGCCAAATCTGGGAGGTGCAGGCTGACACACACGCATACACATAATGAATTATCTTTATAGCAAGAGACAAGACTAACAACAAAACGAGAAAATGTAATCTTTGTTAGAAAACAGG
>NW_013670097.1:65778-69538 GCF_000517525.1 Limulus polyphemus | reverse complement strand
CCTATAGCCGTGATATTTCTTATACATAGAAATGCCTCCCAGTGAACCTATAGCCGTGATATATATTATGCATAGAAAGGCCTCCCAGTGAACCTATAGCCGTGATATTTATTATACATAGAAAGGCCTCCTAGTGAACCTATAGCCGTGATATTTATTATGCATAGAAAGGCCTCCCAGTGAACCTATAGCCGTAATATTTATTATGCATAGAAAGGCCTCCCAGTGAACCTATAGCCGTGATATTTATTATACATAGAAAGGCCTCCCAGAGAACCTATAGCCGTCATATTTATTATACATAGAAATGCCTCCCAGTGAACCTATAGCCGTGATATTTATTATACATAGAAAGGCCTCCCAGTGAAACTATAGCCGTGATATTTATTATACATAGAAAGGCCTCCCAGAGAACCTATAGCCGTGATATTTATTATACATAGAAAGGCCTCCCAGTGAACCTGTAAAAAGTTATAGATCCTTTATTTTGAAAGCAGTTTTTTTTGTGTGTGTGAGAGTTATTCTTGTAGAATCTTAGCCAACATGAGTTACACATGTATGTATTTTGGTGTTTCCATAAAAATATGTCATATTGGAGTAAGTTATTCACAAAAACGCATAACAAAAGTCTGATCAATTTGTAAATATTCTTTTGGGCCAAATAATACTGGGCTTTTATGTGTTGTCCATGTTGAAAAACCTAAATATTCATGTTAAAACTTGTTTTTATGTGTTGTAAGTGGACTGATGGACTAAATACTGGACGAACAAGACTTTTATTTATATAATGTAGAGAATATGAACAGATAACACTGGACATAACGCTAACAGTCACATGACATTGGACACAACGCTAACCGTCACTTGACACTGGCCACAATGCCAACACTGATATGATACTGTTGTGTCCACAAAATTAAGGAATTACGAAGTTTAGTCCAGTTGAAATTTAACCGTTTGCTTTCTTCCTTGACAGGACTCTCTGTTGCCATAACAACAAGTTCATGAACATCATCCCAAAATGATGAGCATTTCCTCTGAAGTTGGTGAGTCTAAACAATTAAGAGTTTATAAGTTATTATTTGTTGACGTTGGTGAGTCTAAACAATCAGAGTTTATAATTTATTATTTGTTGAAGTTGGTAAGTCTAAACAGTCGGAGTTTATAAGTTATTATTTGTTGAAGTTGGTGAGTCTAAACAATCGGAGTTTATAAGTTATTATTTGTTGAAAGATTTGTTGCGTAAATACGGACAAGTTTCTATGCTATTCTTCCTGTTTATATAATTGTATGACACTTTGGTGAAGTTAATACTATTTCCGTAACACATCTGTTTATATAATTGTATGACACATTGGTGAAGTTAATACTATTTCCGTAACACATCTGTTTATATACTTGTATGACACATTGGTGCAGTTACAACTATTTCCGTAACACATCTGTTTATATAATTGTATGACACTTTGGTGAAGTTAATACTATTTCCGTAACACATCTGTTTATATAGTTGTATGACACTTTGGTGAAGTTAATACTATTTCCGTAACACATCTGTTTATATAATTGTATGACACTTTGGTGAAGTTAATACTATTTCCGTAACACATCTGTTCATATAATTGTATGACACTTTGGTGAAGTTAATACTATTTCCGTAACACATCTGTTTATATAATTGTATGACATTTTGGTGAAGTTAATACTATTTCCGTAACACATCTGTTTATATAATTGTATGACACTTTGGTGAAGTTAATACTATTTCTGTAACACATCTGTTTATATAATTGTATGACACTTTGGTGAAGTTAATACTATTTCCGTAACACATCTGTTTATATAATTGTATGACACTTTGGTGAAGTTAATACTATTTCCGTAACACATTTGTTTATATAATTGTATGACACATTTGTGCAGTGACTACTATTTACGTAACACATCTGTTTATAGAAGTGTATAATTCATCGGGATAGTAAGACAGGTGGTCCTGTCTTCATCAGGGGTGATTGGGCTAGTGGACCTGTCTTCATCAGGGGTGATTGGGCTAGTGAACCTGTCTTCAACAGGGGTGATTGGGCAGGTGGCCCTGTCTTCATCAGGGATAGTAGGACAGGTGGTCCTGTCTTCATCAGGGGTGATTGGGCTAGTGGACCTGTCTTCATCAGGGGTGATTGGGCTAGTGGACCTGTCTTCATCAGGGGTGATTGAGCTGATGGCCCTGTCTTTACTTGATGACACATGCAAATTCTATGTTCATTTGTATGCAACCTCTCGTTTGGGAGTTTTACACAAAACCAGTTTTTTAAATGACAGCTCGGAGGTTTGTTCATGTAGGCCAGGTCTTTAACGTCACTGGAACTACGACAACAACAACTCACTGATCTCTATTCTTTCTCATGCCAATCACATTGTGTTGGTGATGAAAACATCTTACTTATCCCCATCCCAAACATCGATGACCGAATAAGAACATGTTGTTTGTTATCAAACTCAAGATGAGTTCCATTGATTTGTATTCCTATCAAAGCTCCAAAGTGGAACAAACTGGCGTCTCCGTTGCTAACATCATATTTACTAATTAAAATTATTAAACAAACTTACTCCTAAAGGTCTTGAATTTTAAATTAGAAACGTTCTGTTTTTTTCTGTTGTTGTTACATTTTCCAAGTCTTAGTGGTCTTCATAAGGATAGGTGTTAACTTTTACAGGAACTGAAATAATCCTCTAGACCTGGGGTTCCCAGTGGTTAACTTTTACAGGAACTGAAATTATCCCATAGACCTGGGGTTCCCAGTGGTTAACTTTTACAGGAACTGAAATAATCCTCTAGACCTGGGGTTCCCAGTGGTTAACTTTTACAGGAACTGAAATAATCCCCTAGACCTGGGGTTCCCAGTTGTTAACTTTTACAGGAACTGAAATAATCCCCTAGACCTGGGGTTCCCAGTGGTTAACTTTTACAGGAACTGAAATAATCTCCTAGACCTGGGGGTTCCCAGTGGTTAACTTTTACAGAAAATGAAGAAGTCCTCTAGACCTGGGGTTCTCAAACTTTCTCAGCACAAGACTCCCCCCAGAATTTCTCGTCCTAACTACCCCGACACTTTCATGCGGCCCCCTAGTTTGGGAATTCTTGCTCTAGATAAAAGATATGTTGCTTATTTTAGTTTTCAATTAAGAATAACTTGATCTTTCTAACAATAATTAATCCACAGTACCTAATTTATATGGACTCAAGTTTGAACCCTTTCACGTGACTAACGTTGGACTGCACGTGAAGTTTCTAGCTAGTTGATGCCGTTGTTCCGTTTATATGGATTTAAACTTCACTGTAACCTTGACCTTTCTTCTGGGATTTACGGGAGTGTATTACTGATATGTACTAACCCTCGGGCCTTTCTTTTAAGGCTTATGAAGGTGTGTATTTGAACTAAAATGTCAACATTGAAGTAGTAAGTAACCTTGACCTTTCTTCTGGGATTTACGGGAGTGTATTACTGATATGTACTAACCCTCAGGCCTTTCTTTTGAGGCTTATGAAGGTGTGTATATGAACTAAAATGTCAACATTGAAGTAGTAAGTAACCTTGACCTTTCTTCTGGGATTTACGGGAGTGTATTACTGATATGTACTAACCCTCAGGCCTTTCTTTTGAGGCTTATGAAGGTGTGTATATGAACTAAAATGTCAACATTGAAGTAGTAAGTAACCTTGACCTTTCTTCTGGGATTTACGGGAGTGTATTACTGATAT
>NW_013670097.1:62802-65562 GCF_000517525.1 Limulus polyphemus | reverse complement strand
TTGTAGCATGTCCGTGTCTTAATGAATATTGTTGTAGCATGTCCGTGTCTTAATGAATATTGTTGTAGCATGTCCGTGTCTTAATGAAGATTGTTGTAGCATGTCCGTGTCTTAATGAAGATAGCTGTAGCATGTCCGTGTCTTAATGAAGATTGCTGTAGCATGTCCGTGTCTTAATGAAGATAGCTGTAGCATGTCCGTGTCTTAATGAAGATTGTTGTAGCATGTCCGTGTCTTAATGAAGTAGCATGTCCGTGTCTTAATGAAGATTGTTGTAGCATGTACATGCTACAGCTATCTTCATTAAGACACGGATTGTTGTAGCATGTCCGTGTCCTAATAAAGATAGGTGTAGCATGTTTAGAACATCAAACACTTGGTTTTGTTCAGGGTTAGAAATCTAGCGACACTTTACTCTTTAGAACACCATACACATGGCTTTGTTCAGGGTTAGAAGTCTATCCACACTTTACCCCTAGAAACATCAAATTGTTGTTGTTATTTAGGGTTAAACTTGAAATCTTGAGGATGTCATAGTAAACTTTAACCTGTTAGTACTTAGATACTGAGATAATTTACAATAACTCCAAGTTTTGATCCTAGTATGTAACATACCATTCACGAACTGTTACACTTTCACCATCACTTGTACTTTTATAAAACCTGTTATATAATTTATCTATTGTTATTAAGAAGTTAGCACACAACATATCTATATATGAATTAAGCACAAAGCTACACAATGGGCTATCTGTGCTGTGCCCACTACGGGTATCGAAACCCGGTTTTAACCATCTAGACTTACCGCTAGGCTACTGGGGGAGGGGTACTGAAAGAAATGAGATAGTCTTCTTATCCGGGTACATTTTACGCCCAGTTTTTGCGGCCTTTCGTACAATATATGCTCAGTTCGATACAAATGTAATTCTTATCGTAATCTGTCGTCTGCTGACCCTCTTCCAATACCCGGGTGAATAGCTAGAGTAAACTCTACGACAAGGGCTGAACTTTGAAAGCCCACACCACAGTACTTCTACCGTGATTGTACTGTAGCTAGAGTAAACTCTACGACAAGGGCTGAACTTTGAAAGCCCACACCACAGTACTTCTACCGTGATCGTACTGTAGCTAGAATAAACTCTACGACAAGGGCTGAACTTTGAAAGCCCACACCACAGTATTTCTACCGTGATTGTACTGTAGCTAGAGTAAACTCTACGACTCTACGACGAGGGCTGAACTTTGAAAGCCCACACCACAGTACTTCTACCGTGATTGTACTGTAGCTAGAGTAAACTCTACGACTCTACGACGAGGGCTGAACTTTGAAAGCCCACACCCCAGTACTTCTACCGTGATTGTACTGTAGCTAGAGTAAACTCTACGACAAGGGCTGAACTTTGAAAGCCCACACCACAGTACTTCTACCGTGATTGTACTGTAGCTAGAGTAAACGCCTTCAATTCTCGCTGTTGACGGCTCGCGGGAACCTTGCCCATTAAAACACACATTTTTCCATTAATGACTGCATTACTCTGGCTCGCTCGCTTACCGCCTCCCCGTGAGTTTATGGGCCATCGGGCAGTGTAATATCGTCCCCAATTAGTCGGAAAACACGGCAACTTTTCCGCTACTTCAACGGAAAATGTTCCGATGTTTGTCATAAGTTAACTAGTTGATGTTCAATGAAACGAGCACCGCCATTACTTGTCTATTTACCCCGTGAATTAGATACATTCAAATGACCACGGAGAGGAATTAATTTGGCTTCATTTTTATTTGCTGTTAAAACGACTATAAACAATCCTCCCCTCCCTCTCCTTAACTTCAGACGCTAACGAAACGAATATTCGTCGTAGCAATTGGTGCCATTAAAATGTGTTACAGCAGGTTCAATCAAATAAGCTCACTTATCAGATTAATGAGTTCGACATGGTGTTAAGATTTACCAGCCCTCGCGCGGAAGACACCGCCGAACAACTATATTGAGTGTAATACCGTGATTAACGAGAATTTGTTTATGAGTTGTAAAAGAGGTTTTATGTATTAGCGTGTAACACGTGTTTACTGTAACCATTTCTTCGATGTACCAAACCCCGACGTATCTCTGAGTGCTAATATTAAGGGCCTTTTTTAATTTCTCAAATAATCAGACTTTACTCTGATCTTGGGAAGAAATTAATGGGTAGCGGTACTACCGGCCATTCTCTGCAGTTCACCTAGCGGTGAGAAAAGAACGTTTTGCAAACATCCTCGTGACATTATCTCTTGTCGATGTTGAATAATCCCTTGAGATATTATAATCTACGCTTATTAACATCAAACATTCTCCGCGTATGATCTACATGTCCGTGTCTTAATGAAGATAGGTGTAGCATGTACGTGTCTTAATGAAGATTGTTGTAGCATGTCCGTGTCTTAATGAAGATAGGTGTAGCATGTCCGTGTCTTAATGAAGGGGGTAAAGTGTGGATAGATTTCTAACACTAAACAAAGCCATGTGTATGGTGTTCTAAAGAGTAAAGTGTCGCTAGATTTCTAACCCTGAACAAAACCAAGTGTATGGTGTTCTAAGGTGTAAAGTGTGGATAGACTTCTAACCCTGAACAAAGCCATGTGTATGGTGTTTTAAAGAGTAAAGTGTCGCTAGATTTCTAACCCTAAACAAAACCAAGTGTTTGATGTTCTAAGGGGTAAAGTGTGGATAGATTTCTAACCCTAAACAAAACCAAGTGTTTGATGTTCTAAGGGGTAAAGTGT
>NW_013670097.1:56817-61967 GCF_000517525.1 Limulus polyphemus | reverse complement strand
GGAAAAACTGTTTAACCTCATACAGGGAAAACAAAGTTTAACCTCATAAAACACTGGTTAGTATTATATACGGAAAAACTGTTTAACCTCATACAGGGAAAACAAAGTTTAACCTCATAAAACACTGGTTAGTATTATATACGGAAAAACTGTTTAACCTCATACAGGGAAAACAAAGTTTAACCTCATAAAATACTGGTTAATATCATATACAGAAAAAAAACTGTTTAATCTCATACTGGAAAATATTTATAAAAATCTAAGTTTTCCAAAAATATCAAATGTTTTTTTGAAGAATTACTAAGGTGATATTGTGAAAAAATCCCTTTCCTAATGCGCAAACATTTTAAAAGATCTCCATGACTTTCCCAACAGCCGCATAATCTCCAGGTTTTAGAACAGGGCAGGTCTTGACCTCGCTGTCAAATCAGGGAGGTGGATAACACCAACCTGAGTTTGGTAAGTTGTTTGCACCGCTGAGTTCCTATGAATCTCTTCCAGATGACGTTTTTGGCAGAAGAGGCTGTTGTGGTGAAGTTAGACTCTTGAATGCAAATGGGAGGAGTGGCAAACATATACAAAACATTCTTAGAAAAAGCAAAACGTATTTACCATTGGCGTGACTGTAAAGATGAATCCCATTGGCTTTACTGCTCAAGTCATGTTATCGCGGTCTTCAGTTACTTGGAGTAAAACAGCGTAATAATTCTGGCCTTCACTTTTCTAGTCCTCTAGTGTTGAAGTTATGTTATCGCGGTCCTCAGTTACTTGGAGTAAAACAGCGTAATAATTCTGGCCTTCACTTTTCTAGTCCTCTAATGTTGAAGTTATGTTATCACGGTCCTCATTTACTTGGAGTAAAACAGCGTAATAATTCTGGCCTTCACTTTTCTAGACCTCTAATGCTGAAGTTATGTTATCACGGTCCTCAGTTACTTGGAGTAAAACAGCGTAATAGTTCTGGCCTTCACTTTTCTAGTCCTCTAATGTTGAAGTTATGTTATCACGGTCCTCATTTACTTATATCAGCTTTCCAGACGTGAGTGACCAGATGGTAAGTTTGCCGGATTGTAGATCCAAGGGTCAACTCCGTTTCCAAACTTTGGATGTATTATTAAAGAGACAGTCAAATGTAATTATTCGACCAGAGTAGCCCAAAAGTTGGAGTGGCCGAGGTTCACTAGCTGTCTTTTCTCTAGTCTAACAGTTCAGTATTAGGCCTACTAGCTGTCTTTTCTCTAGTCTAACAGTTCAGTATTAGGACTACTAGCTGTCTTTCTCTAGTCTAACAGTTCAGTATTAGGACTACTAACTGTCTTTCTCTAGTCTAACAGTTCAGTATTAGGACTACTAACTGTCTTTTATCTAGTCTAACAGTTCAGTATTAGGACTACTAACTGTCTTTTCTCTAGTCTAACAGTTCAGTATTAGGACTACTAGCTGTCTTTTCTCTAGTCTAACAGTTCAGTATTAGGATATATAGTACAGATAGCTTGTGTGTAGAAAAACAAGTTAATGTGATATGTGATGATATTCTGTCTATCAATAGAAAAACAAGTTAATGGTGTTTCCAAGGTCTGGCTTTTCAACAAATCCGCTCTACACAATTATGCTTGAACATTACCATACAGTCACCCTTGTTCAGGCGGTTTAGTTAAGCCTAACTGTAACCATGTGCCCTCCCCTCCTGTTCAGGCATTTCATTGAAGCCTACCTATAACCATACAGTCGCCCTTGTTCAGGCCGTTTAGGTAAACCTAACTGTAATCATACAGTCTCCCTTGTTCAGGCGGTTCATTGAAGCGTACCTGTAACCATACAGTCACCCTTGTTCAAGTGGTTCAGTTAAGCCTACCTGTAACCATACAGTCTCCCTTGTTCAGGCGGTTCAGTTAAGCCTACCTGTAACCATACAGTCCCCCTTGTTCAGTTAAGCTTATCTGTACATGACAGTTACTTGTGGACGGCCAAGCTCTTTAAGGGTTTCTGCGGCTATACAGAGGTTTCTTATCTCTACATAACACTAGTACAGTACTTAACATAAGTAGTGGGTTTGTTCGATAGTTTCGTGTAAACAAGAAACAAAGAAATCGATGTGTGAGACGCAAGTCTGAAGATAAAAGACGCCGAAATCCAAACTTTATTTTCAAAATATATATATATATACTAGATCCGGTAACAGGTTTAATACCACAGCAGTGGAGGAGAAAGTTCAAATTATTTTAAAATGTTTACCATTATCATTCATTACTACATTCTGATAAAAACAAGTTATCTACGTAGACCAGAGCTAGAAATAAACCTAGTAATTAATATAGCTAATTTAATATACCGGCTGAAGGCACTTATAGTGTTGCCCTGTTTGACACTCGAATTTATTTTTCTAGGGCTTTGTCAAATTTTCTGTGTCCTTTCGCCGACAAACGCTTGTTATACAACACGATAAACCATTTATCAATGATTCTCCCACGTGTTTATCTATTTACGTTTATTTAGTTCAGAAAAGAAACTGGACATCTTTCAATGCATTCACATTTTCAGCTTAAAAGCAGTCTGTCACGTGAGTCTGTTTGGCAGTTTGTATAGATGACCATTGACCTTAACTTGCAGTTTGAAATTAGAGCCTTTAGACGCCATTTTAAATCCCCTTCAGCTAAGGGAACCAGGGAGGGAAGAAACGTCTTTTCTGCTTCCCATTTTTTTCAAATGATGTGTGGTGGGACGGGTTCTCATGAAGATGTCAAGTCTGTCACGAGGGGGTCTGTCCAGTGAAACAGTCCAAAACAGTGAAATAACTGAAAGATTTGTATCACGGGACTGAAACTTGTGGCTTAAGGCGTTTCAATAATTTTCTTTTCTTGGTACACTTAGAAAATATTATACAGACTGCTGAAGAAAATTATGTTTAGTCCATGTATGGCGCGCCAACTTTCAGAAATTATTTTATTTTTATATCACGTACATATTATAGTCTGTCACATTTTGTTCCGTAAAATCTTAGACATTATTCAATGTGATGGTGTTCAAATCAATGTTCTGAATCGGGCTCAAAATGTCGTTAAGTATTTATTCTTTTCGGTAGATTACTAATTAATAGTCGGATTTTCACTTTTAGCTTTAAAGGAGTAGCGTTCTTTGAGATTTCAGTAAAACGTATTTTCACGTGTGAATCTCCCAGTGAACGTGGTTTTTACAAGTCACTTTACCGGTTCAAAAGTGTGAACCTCCAAGTAAACATAGTTTTTACAAGTCACTTTACCGGTTCAAAAGTGTGAATCTCCAAGTGAACGTGGTTTTTACAAGTCACTTTACCGGTTCAAAAGTGTGAAAGATTCACACTTTTGAACCGGTAAAGTGACTTGTAAAAACCATGTTCACTTGGAGGACTTTTGAACCGGTAAAGTGACTTGTAAAAACCATGTTCATTTGGAGATTCACACTTTTGAACCGGTAAAGTGACTTGTAAAACCACGTTCACTTGGGTGAATCTCCAAGTGAACATGGTTTTTACAAGTCACTTTACCGGTTCAAAAGTGTGAATCTCCAAGTGAACGTAGTTTTTACAAGTCACTTTACCGGTTCAAAATGCTGTATTTTTTCCATTGCTCTTATTATTATTGACAGCCTCGCCTATCAGAAATCTCCCTATCTAACTTCGAAACGGTCTGTTTAGTCCTCTCTAAAGATAACAGAAGAAGTTGTAAAGCATTTAAACAAGGCACTGTCGGCAAGGTGAGAAGAATCTCGTCAATGTCGGATTAGGCTTAGCTAAGTGGCAGCCTCGTGGGTGAGGAACAAGAGGACTTGGTTGTATAAACACTTCCAGTCAGGTCAGGACAATGTAAGCACGGCAGTAACTTGACACGGAAGGTATCGGAGCCCAGACACCGGTCTGGGCTGTGACAATCCCGAACAACTATGCTGCTTAATTACTCCGACCCGCCGTAGTAGCTCGCTGATGGACAGGATCAACATGGCTACTCCAGACTGTAACCCTAACTCGAGTGCAGCTTATTTACTGGTTTTGAACTTGTCACCTTACGAGAGAACTATTGATGACTATTGGAGTTTTTCTGACATGTTCTGGTGTCTGAAAACGTGATGCTTGTCAAAGATAAACTTTGGTTCCGGAAAATTCAAAGATTTAGACATTAATAATAAAAAAGTGGATTAGATTACAGTTATGTCAAAACCAGAGCCACGTGATTTTTTGTTCTCGCGAACTAACATCAGAAGTGCCACTATAATTTGTATAAATGGATCATATCGCAGTACTGTTGATAAATGGCCCCAAAACTCTATTTATTCTTTTAAGCCCCTTATAGAGTTTTCTTTCGATAACGAGTTTATGAAAGCGCCGTTGAGTTCAACTGGTACAATATTTCTTAAATGGATGAACGTAAAATTGATCCAACAGGTACAATATTCTTGCAGGGATTAACGTAAAATTGATCAAAATGGTACAATATTCTTGCAGGGATTAACGTAAAATTGATCCAAATGGTACAATATTCTTGCAGGGATTAACGTAAAATGGATCCAACAGGTACAATATTCTTGCAGGGATGAACGTAAAATTGATCCAGCTGGTACAATATTCTTGCAGGGATGAACGTAAAATTGATCCAACAGGTACAATATTCTTGCAGGGATTAACGTAAAATTGATCCAGCTGGTACAATATCCTTTTATGGATGAACGTAAGTGTATAAAACACCACTTTTAACCTAAAACAAGGTCTCTTACAAATGTGCCGCTGTCTGCCAAAACAAGTTGCAAGATCATTGATTTGACTTTTGAGGTTATTTGTTAAGCATCCAATCAGAGTAAAAAACGTTTTTATTTACACTTGTTGGGGAAATTTATTCAATAGATAAAATATTAAAGTTAGATATGAAATAGGTATTCCTGATTTACATATTTCCAGATGCAATATGTTTGGTGCCCTATCTTAAGCCTATATCTTGCTAAATCTAATGTGTTCTGGTACCCTACTTTTAGCCTATATCTTGCTAAATATAATATTTTGGTATCCTCAATTAGGCCTATATCTTCCTAATTCTACCCTTCTTTATATCTTCCCAAATCTAATATGTTTTGTGGTACCATGCCTTATATCTTCCTAGATCTAATATGTTTTTGTGGTACTC
>NW_013670097.1:54388-55774 GCF_000517525.1 Limulus polyphemus | reverse complement strand
TTAATCTAGCCAAGTTCACCATTTATAAACTTTGTAGGTTTCTATTTATAACAATAAGTGGGTAAGCGTTTAATCTAGCCAAGTTCACCATTTATAAACTTTGTAGGTTTCTATTTATAACAATAAGTGGGTAAGCGTTTAATCTATTATGGTTCACCATTTATAAACTTTGTAGGTTTCTATTTAATTGCATTAAACACTTTAAATATTTGTATGATAACACTGAACCTGTATTAAACACTTATAATAACACTAAACCTGCAATAAACAATTTAAGTATTCTTATGATAACACTGAACCTGTATTAAACAGTTTAAATCCTTTTATGATAACCTTGAACCTGTATTAAACAGTTTAAATATTTTATGATAACACTGAACCTGTACTAAACACTTATAATAACACTAAACCTGCATTAAACAATTCATATATTCTTATGATAACACTGAACCTGTACTAAACAGTTTAAGTATTTTTATGATAACACTGAACCTGTACTAAACAGTTTAAGTATTTTTATGATAACACTGAAACCTGTACTAAACAGTTTAAGTATTTTTATGATAATACTGAACCTCTACTAAACAGTTTAAATCCTTTTATGATAACACCGAACCTGTTTTAAACAATTTATCGATATTATGATGATGTGAAACCTCTACTTAAGAGATTTTTTTATGGTTTTTTAAATAAACAAATAAAACTTTTCTTTCTAAAGATATTCACTGTACCTATTTCCGGATATTGATAATAAATTGAAATCTTACAACTTCATAAATATTCAAACGTACCTCAATATTCTGCGTAACGTTTCTCCGAGTTTTTCGTTGTTTTCCTTTACGTTAACAGTATAAAAAAATGTCTAAATGAGACTACTATTAATTGTTAATACTCCGATCTCAACTGACCCCATAATTGTTTCTATAGTAACATGACGATTTCAGCATGATCTGTATAGAGGATGGTTTCTATAGCAACAAGACATTATTAGTATGATCTGTTTGTGGGACGGTTTATATTCTAACATAACGATTCGCGGGGGGGGGGGGGGAGCAAGCAATTTTGGATTAGTCAGGATAGTGTGCGAAGCACGCCACTGCTAGGAGGGTCTGGGGGCATGCTCTCCAGGAAATGTTTGAAAAAATAGTTGCTTTGAGATTGAATTTTGGGCTAATTTTATTATAATTTATTGAAAGTATTAATCGTTTGTAAGCACTTCTTTCTGATTCACAAAAAATAGGTGCTCACCGTCACTTATACTCACCATAGCCATAAGTAAGCACAACCATGTACACATACAGATTACACGTGCAATTTATTATGTATTGTTATACTGATTCATACATATTAGCACGATCCGTCTGTAAGATGTTTTAATATTATCTA
>NW_013670097.1:48761-54138 GCF_000517525.1 Limulus polyphemus | reverse complement strand
GAAATTAATAACTTAGACAACAGGTGTTGGAATGCCATTCTCCTGGTGTTCTTCAGCCAATAACCGATAAAACCGACTGGTCGGTTGTCTGACGATATCGGACTAACAGAAACATACAACGAACGGACAGATCAATATTGTACCGATATTTTCTAGTTGAAAAAGAGTTGTTTAACGTCTCAAACAAATTAGTTATAACGTATTGTGCCTTACTCGGTACTGGTAACCATTTGGTGTTTCGCAGTAATTGCTGCAGTCTGACGTAATCTCGTAGGGTCGAGTTGATTGCTAGTTTAACAATAAACCTTCCTTCTTCTCGTGAGTTTAATCATTGTTATCTAAAATAGTGTCGTCATTGTTCAGTAAATATTGCTCCAAACAGTTGAAGGGCACGAAACAAGACAAATGATTGGCACAAAAATAATTAAATGTTGAGTAAGCGGAAATATCTTTTAATACTTTAAAGATATAACTCAGTTTTTTTTTATTATAATAAAAAGTTTCGACACCTAACTCTAAAATGTTGTCATTTAGCTGTTTTTAACAGTAACATTCCCCCAATTAGCTATTTTCAACAGTAACATTCCCCCAATTAGCTATTTTCAACAGTAACTTTCCTCCAATTAGCTGTTTTCAACAGTAACATTCCCCCAATTAGCTATTTTCAACGGTAACGTTCCTCCAATTAGCTGTTTTCAACAGTAACATTCCTCCAATTAGCTGTTTTCAACAGTAACATTCCTCCAATTAGCTGTTTTCAACAGTAGCGTTCCTTCAATTAGCTGTTTTCAACAGTAACATTCCTCCAATTAGCTGTTTCAACACTAGCATTCCTCCAATTAGCTGTTTTCGACAGTAACATTCCTCCAATTAGCTGTTTTCAACGGTAAAGCTACTGTTGAAAACAGCTAACTGGAGGAATGTTACTGTTGAAAACAGCTAATTGGAAAACGCTACTGTTGAAAACAGCTAATTGGAGGAATGTTACTGTTGAAAACAGCTAATTGAAGGAATGTTACTGTTGAAAACAGCTAACTGGAGGAACGTTACTGCTGAAAACAGCTAATTGGAGGAAAGCTAGTGTTGAAAACATATAATTGAAGGAACGCTCCTTCAATTATATGTTTTCAACACTAGCATTCCTCCAATTAGCTGTTTTCGACAGTAACATTCCTCCAATTAGCTGTTTTCAACGGTAACATTCCTCCAATTAGCTGTTTTCAACAGTAGCTTTCCTCCAATAAGCTGTTTTCAACGGTAACATTCCTCCAATAAGCTGTTTTCAACAGTAACATTCCTCCAATTAGCTGTTTTCAACGGTAACGTTCCTCCAATTAGCTGTTTTCAATAGTAACGTCCCTCCAATTAGCTGTTTTCAACGGTAACATTCCTCCAATAAGCTGTTTTCAACAGTAACGTTCCTCCAATTAGCTGTTTTCAACGGTAACATTCCTCCAATAAGCTGTTTTCAACGGTAACATTCCTCCAATTAGCTGTTTTCAACATTCCTCTGAAATATTCTTGGTAAATTCAGCAATCACTCTAGCGGTTTCGTAACATTTGGTCCACTAACCAGAATCCCACTTTTCACACGGATAGATACATCTGTCGAGCTAAACTGTTTACTTGGTTATCATACAGTGGGCAATTAATTTATTGTTCACGGGCTTATTCATATTATTCCTCTCCTGTGTTTTGATTTTATTCAATTTTCATGGTCTGGTTCTGTACATAGGCAGACAGCTGTTTGTTTTACACAGCTAGGTCCACGTGCTTGTGGTCTTCACGAGTCTCGAGCGACAGCTGGTTCGTTACCATATCCACAACCTGGTTCTTATGTAGACTAACCTAACAAACGAGAACACGTTTGCTTCTGGAACCCTCACATTTACGATCCTGGTTTTAACGTGTTTTGCTTTGTATGAAGAACACACATATAAATGTACACCAGTATCTTAATGTATGTAACAATCCCCCCTCCCAATTAACCCCGGGAATGAACATCTGCCCTTACTTACACAGAATGATCTGTATACGACTAATGAGACCACGTGGTTATGTAAACTAGGAATCCTTCTATCATAACGTCCCATGTCTATATTTACAATTACACGAATCAATGATTAGAAAACCATCATTTTGATCGTTATTATATGTTAAGATATACAATACATTCTAATGGGTGACACGTAGAGATTTCCTGATATTTACACTCAAACCTAACGTTATCCGATGTACAACCAGGATTCACTGAACAGTTTTAGGTGTTCCTGGTTAAGTACAACCATAAACGTTGCACCAGATGTAACCATTAACTACACCCAATGTTTAATCCATAACCGTTGCACCAGATGTAACCATTAACTACACCCAATGTTTAATCCATAACCGTTGTACCAGATGTAACCATTAACTAAACCCAATGTTTAACACATAACCGTTGTACCAGATGTAACCATTAATTACACCCAATGTTTAACACATAACCGTTGTACCAGATGTAACCATTAACTACACCCAATGTTTAATCCATAACCGTTGTACCAGATGTAACCATTAATTACACCCAGTGTTTAATCCATAATCGTTGTACCAGATGTAACCATTAATTACACCCAGTGTTTAATCCATAACCGTTGTACCAGATGTAACCATTAATTACACCCAGTGTTTAATCCATAACCGTTGTACCAGATGTAACCATTAACTATACCCAATATTTAATCCATAACCGTTGTACCAGATGTAACCATTAACTATATCCAATGTTTAATCTATAACCGTTGTACCAGATGTAACCATTAACTACACCTAGTGTTTAATCTATAACCGTTGTTACCAGATGTAACCATTAACTACACCCAATGTTTGATCCATAACCGTTGCACCAAAAGTAATTGTAAACTACACCAATTACTTCTACCAATTGTTCCAAATATAACCATTGCTTCTACCAATTGTTCCAAATATATCCATTACCTCTACCAATTGTTCCAAATATAACCATTGCTTCTACCAATTGTTCCAAATATATCCATTACCTCTACCAGTTGTTCCAAATATAACCATTACCTCTACCGGTTGTTCCAAATATAACCATTACCTCTACCAGTTGTTCCAAATATAACCATTACCTCTACCAATTGTTAAAAATATAGCCATTATCTCTACTAGTTGTGACAAATATAACCATTACCTCTACCAGTTGTTCCAAATATAACCATTATCTCTACTAGTTGTGACAAATATAACCATTACCTCTACCAGTTGTTCCAAATATAACCATTACTTCTACCAGTTGTTCTAAATATAACCATTACCTCTACCAGTTGTCCCAAATGTAACCATTACCTCTACAAATTGTTCCAAATATAACCATTACCTCTACCAGTTGTTACAAATATAACCATTACCTCTACCAGTTGTTCTAAATATAACCATTACCTCTACCAGTTGTTCCAAATATAACCATTACCTCTACCAGTTGTGACAAATATAACCATTACCTCTACTAGTTGTGACAAATATAACCATTACCTCTACCAGTTGTGACAAATATAACCATTACCTCTACCAGTTGTGACAAATATAACCATTACCTCTACTAGTTGTGACAAATATAACCATTACCTCTACCAGTTGTTCCCAATATAACCATTACCTCTACCAATTGTTTTTCACGGAGTCACTATCTCTATCCTTTGTTCGAAATATGACCATTACTTGCACATTTTTTTTTAAAGTCATGAAATGTGATAAAATAATAGTCACAAAATATAGAGCACTTACACGTTACTTAAAGTTCGAAAGATCATAAAAAAGGATAATTTCAAAGCCAAGAATCATGGTTATTTTGAAGTCCGCACCATGGTACAGCCCCCGGGTTATTTTGAAGCTACGGACCATGGTACAGAGTGATCATTTATTCAAATTTTTATTTCATGCACTAACTATCACTGATTCACTAAATCTCATATATATATTGTACAAAATTTATGAGAGTTTTGTTTGTTTGATTTTTAGAGCGTTGTAAGTTCGTAAACTTGCCACTAGAGGACGTTTATGAGAGAACTTGCAAAATAATGTTACTAGTTTATATAAAAAAGTACAAACTTACAGTATATAGTGGTTAGAATACCACATAGGGTTCAGGGTTAGGGTTTGCACTTTATAGCCAGCCGTGTGTGCAGTATAAAATATTCTAATATTCCAAAACTCAAAAGTTACCGATGAGTAGTTTTAACTAAATGCCTTCCCCTTTATTTAGAAGTTCTAAATTAAGGACGGCTAACGCAGGTAGACCTTGTGTAGCTTTGCGCGAATATCCAAAACAAACAATTAAAATATAATTGTTTTAATTTTATAAGTACATGTCATTTAATACTAAGGAAGTTACTCTGTAAACACGAATATCATGAACATTTAATAACGTTATGTTTGTTCAAACACTAAAAATCGTTTTAGCAGTAAAATGTAATACTTACTTAACAAAGTGATGGTCAGCATAAAACGTGCTTTGTCGCTACAATATGAATAGTGATATTTTAATATTTAGTCATCAACAACAGGACTCCCAAGAAACATGATTAAATAAAACCACAGTGAACGTTCGACCGTTTTACCTAGGTTAATAGGAAATTGTCCAGAATCCAACAATGTCGTGCTGTAAGCTCGTTCTTTAAGGACAACCTTGTTAGAAGAGATAACGACTCACTGCTTATAAATTACTTGTCATCGTAAATAACAGCCGCTTATAGCTGTCCCAGGTGTCCACCTTAACATATTGGTGTTCCTCCTGCTTGCGATGATGATTATTCTCCAGAGCTCTGGATTGGCAAGAGGATTTTTCTCGTTTTGCAGCCTTACTTAAAAATTGATTTACTCTACAGCTAACTTCCTAATGTGATTAGCCTTTGTAGAATGTGGACCATTACCCAGAGGTTCCTCTCGCTTGTTTCATTTAAAATATATGTTGTGCTCCATGAAAAAAATTGGTGTCATTGGAAACTACACGTGAACCATGACCTTCATTGCCAACCAATAATGATATCTGTGTTCTTATCTCCTAATATGGCCGCTCCTAAAGAGGTCGTGTCACGTACGTTGTCTTTGCTCTTACTGAACTTGTACTCATTATATGGTAAAAAAAACAAAACAACACTGACAGAAAAACTGAGCATATGCAGATGAGCAACCAATGTTGTAGATATATAAAATATGTCCAGTTGAAGATGAGCAACCAGTGTTGTAGATATATATAAAAAGTCCAGTTGAAGATGAGCAACCAGTGTTGAAGATATATAAAATATGTCTAGTTGAAGATGACCAACCAGTGTTGAAGATATATAAAATATGTCTAGTTGAAGATGACCAACCA
>NW_013670097.1:45671-48121 GCF_000517525.1 Limulus polyphemus | reverse complement strand
AGGAGATCTGAACAATGTTACTTACACTACAGAAAGATTTCAATAGGAAATATAGTTTACTAAATGAGTTATAAGTCGTGTATCAATGTTCAAAACATGTAAGTAACAGGCCTTACAACGTTTTCAGAATGGTATATTAATTATACCACGTGGTGTTTAGCCTGTTACTTGTCTACGTATAACGTTTTCAGAATGTTATATTAATTATACCACGTGGTGTTTAGCTTGTTACTTGTTTACTTACAACGTTTTCAGAATGTTATATCATTTATACCACGTGGTGTTTAAACCAGTGTTGAAGATATATAAAATATGTCTAGTTGAAGATGACCAACCAGTGTTGAAGATACATAAAATATGTCCAGTTGAAGATGAGCAACCAGTGTTGAAGATATATAAAATATGTCCAGTTGAAGATGAGCAACCAGTGTTGAAGATATATAAGATATGTCAAGTTGAAGATGAGCAACCAGTGTTGAAGATACATAAAATATGTCCAGTTGAAGATGAGCAGTCTGTTTTAAACTACGTCAAACTCTTTCGATAATTTTAATATGTTGCAAGTTTACCCAATAAAGAATTGCAACACCTTGATCTGGTATCGTGCATTACATTTTGAAACCATTAAGCCTACTGTTTGGGTTAAACCTGAAGTCAACTTCTGAAGATACAGTCACCATAGCCGTATCTAAATATGTCCAGATATTGGAGTGTACAAGACAGTATTCTAAAGCTATAACTCATACCTGAGTTGATTAATGATCGAAAAACATTAAGAAATTGTTTTTTGTTTACACTGAGTCTTGAAATTAATTTTCTAATTTCGTTTGCCGGTAACTACACATTATAGTAAAATAGATTTCGTAACTTAGATTTAGCAACAAAACTGTTTCATAGTATAATTATATATTATACTACAACATTGTGTTTAGGCATTCATCATAACACACACATGTGTGTAATCATTAGAATCATTTCAAATCAAAAGAATTCTCATCTACAATTTTTGAACAGATGGGTTTTGTTCTCTAACTAATTAATTGATTTTTTGTGAAAAAACAAACAAACAATAAACTATTATCAGTGGTTTCTTACTTCTTTACAGCCTTCGTAAGTGTTGTCACCGAACTTGGGGGGGGGGGCACAGGACATTTGATTAACTTTGCTATTGACGTTGCGCGACGAAATTGATGTAGCACTTGTCAGAGTGAAAGGCATTGTGGGTTGTCTTCTCCATACAGAATCATTCGTTTAAAAGGTGCTTTACGCTCTTCTCGTTCTTTACGTTAGTTTATGGGTTGTCAAGAATGGACGGTCAGCCGCCTACAAACTGTTCTTAACCTTAGTTAAACGATAAATTTAATTACCAAGTACTGCTTTTAGAAGGTTGGAACAAAGAGAGTCTCGTGCGTCATGTGTCTCCTTTATCTACATCTGACATCCTGATCGACATCTCTGTTCAAGCCCTTAAGACACACTGCTTCTGTCATCTGAAGAACGAATCCCGGAATTCGAGCATTAGTCGGTGCAACGATTAGAATTGAAACGAAACACTCAAAGCTCTTTATGAACTCCACACAACTTGAACCAATATTTCTAGTCCAAAGGACATTCTACAGACTTAAAGTAACCCCGACACAAAGACCAATAATTTTAAAACATCCGATCAATGGATCCAGAAATGATTTAAACACAAAGGGATCTTCTCTGCTTCACGTATCCAAATTCAATGTAACAAGTATCAACCAGCTGTTGACCAACTTTAGTGCTGCAGTTATTGTACACTTACAACGCTTTGAGATTGTTATGTTAGTTATACCACGTGGTGTTTAGCCTGTTACTTGTCTACTCACAACGCTTTGAGATTGTTATGTTAATTATACCACGTGGTGTTTAGCCTGTTACTTGTCTACGTATAACGTTTTCAGAATGGTATATTAATTATACCACGTGGTGTTTAGCCTGTTACTTGTCTAATGTCCAGTTGAAGATGAGCAACCAGTGTTGAAGATATATAAAATATGTCCAGTTGAAGATGAGCAACCAGTGTTGAAGATGCATAAAATGTATCCAGTTGAAGATATATAAAATATATCCAGTTGAAGATGAGCAACCAGTGTTGAAGATATATAAAATATGTCCAGTTGAAGATGAGCAACCAGTGTTGAAGATACATAAAATATGTCCAGTTGAAGATGAGCAACCAGTGTTAAAGATACATAAAATATGTCCAGTTGAAGATGAGCAACCAGTGTTGAGATACATAAAATATATCCAGTTGAAGATGAGCATTTTATATATCTTCAACACTGGTTGCTCATCTTCAACTGGACATATTTTATATATCTTCAACACTGGTTGCTCATCTTCAACTGGACATATTTTATGTATCTTCAACACTGGTTGCTCATCTTCAACTAGACATATTTTATGTTTCTTCAACACTAACT
>NW_013670097.1:43554-45456 GCF_000517525.1 Limulus polyphemus | reverse complement strand
GTAGTGTAAGTGACCTTGTTCAGATCTCCTGTCATTTCCATGACCCGTCTATATTTCCACTTTCCTATTGAAATATTTCTGTAGTGTAAGTGACCTTGTTCAGATCTCCTGTCATTTCCATGACCCGTCTATATTTCCACTTTCCTATTGAAATATTTCTGTAGTGTAAGTAACCTTGTTCAGATCTCCTGTCATTTCCATGACCCGTCTATATTTCCACTTTCCTATTGAAATCTTTCTGTAGTGTAAGTAACCTTGTTCAGATCTCCTGTCATTTCCATGACCCGTCTATATTTCCACTTTCCTATTGAAATCTTTCTGTAGTGTTAGGAGATCTGAACAATGTTACTTACACTACAGAAAGATTTCAATAGGAAATATAGTTTACTAAATGAGTTATAAGTCGTGTATCAATGTTCAAAACATGTAAGTAACAGGCGTCATTTCCATGACCCGTCTATATTTCCACTTTCCTATTGAAATCTTTCTGTAGTGTAAGTAACCTTGTTCAGATCTCCTGTCATTTCCATGACCCGTGAGACTTGTTTAATCATTTTTGCATCTTATGTTAAAGACTTAGTTAAGAATTCAAGATTGATTTTGGAGTAATAAATGTAACGATAGAATCTGAGTTTTTCTGCCTTTGGTCAGTGTACATTTTGTGTCAAATATCAATTAAACACACCTAACAACAGAAAATGTTACTGTGTACAAGCAGCATGAATTATCCAAAGTAATGTATTTCTAACGTGATTATCAAAAGGCTGTCCAAACGAAATGTCGCCGTCTCCTGCTTGTATAATACGAGTGTTGTCAACAGTATGTAGACGTCAGTGGCTAAATCAACTAAGAATTGAATACTTACTATATCTTACAGTTGTTGTAGAGACCTTCTCGTTCAGTCCCCCAGGTTCCTCTCTCGAGACTTGTTATACAACATACCGTATTCCATACATGTCCCAACTAACGCGAGTTAGTCCCAAGTAGCTGTACTTTCTCTATCAGGAGTTGAAACATTTATAAGATAAGACAATACTAACAGCTAGACTGATAGATTTATAATTTAAGTGAGTTTTGTCGTCTAGAAAATTAGTTCTGAATGTGATAGAATCAAACAGACTTCAATACTAAAGAAAGAAAACGAAACCAGAACCTCATCTGATCCCTGAAGTTCATAAAAATATTTCTTTGTCTTAAAATTTACTCGAAAGAATTACAAACTGATCATTATGTTAAAATTCTGTTTTATTCTCTACATCTGAGGCTTATGAATTTGTATTTGTACAGTTTCTGTTGTAAGTAAAGCTGAAAGACATGTCTAACCATATTGTACGTACTAAGGCTTAGTATGAACACACCCTATTTCAATTCTATGTACAACTTATTGTACACACACCCTGTTTTCGGTTTTATGTGCACACCCTGTTTTTAGTTCTGTATACACACCCTGATTTCAGTTCCATGTACACACCCTGTTTCTAGTTCTATATACACACACACAGCTTGTTTTCAGTTTTATATACACACTTTGTTTTCACCTCTATATACACACCCTGATTTCAGCTCCATGTACACACCCTGTTTCTAGTTCTATATACACACCCTGTTTTCAGTTCTATGTGTACACCCTGTTTTTAGTTCTATATGCACACCCTGTTTTCAGTTCTAGGTGCACACCTTGTTTTCAATTCTATATACACACACCCTGTTTTCAGTTCTTTGTGTACACCCTGTTTTCAGTTCTATGTACACACCCTGTTTTCAGTTCTATATACACACCCTGTTTCCAGTTCTATGTGTACACCCTGTTTTCAGTTCCATGTACACACCCTGTTTTCAGTTCTATATACACACCCTGTTTTCAGTTCTATGTGCACACCCTGTTTTCAGTTCTGTATACAC
>NW_013670097.1:38753-42554 GCF_000517525.1 Limulus polyphemus | reverse complement strand
TAACGTCCAGTACACAATCAGTGTCTATTGACTGCACAATCTAAGCTGGAATATAATTTTCAATAAAAAAAGCACAAGACTTTTCTTTTTGCTCTCTATACTACGTGACTTTGAACTTATAATGCCGTTACCACTACAATATATTCTAAAAATATTGTAGTTGTTGTCTGAAGTACTGAGAACCTTTTTGCAATTTTTGATATATAGTTACTCTAGTGCCAATTAAATCTAGCCAAATATATTAAACCGTTTACTTATTATTGAATCATCGAATAAAAAACTTGTTGTTTATTACACGCCAGTCAATAATACGTGACAACCCTTTAAAGTTTACTGCAAGCAGTGTCAGACTTTCGCCTCAGGTTTTTAGAACCAGCCAGCGAAAGGTCACATGAGAGTCCTATAAGATCTTATAGCACATCCGGCATTATGAATTGGTGATAGCGTGCAGAAATGTCTCTCTTTCTCTGTGTAACATTTATCTTCTTTTTATGATGCACCATCAGGGTAAAAAAACAACAAAAACTGTTTCAAGCAACTTGTTAAAATAAAATTGCCATGAATTTAAATCATGAAAACGAAAAGTATAGAAATAATATTTAATGAATAAGGAATTCGATCATGTTTCTTATTGTTTAAACATAAACGTAAGAACTTGTTTTGTTTCTGACTGATATTAACAAACTGAACAATGGACTATTTACTTGTGTTCATGATTACCGTAATTGTTACTCGTAACGTTCCGCTACTTTGTTTTTGTTTACGAATTCTACTACAGGGCTATCTGCGCTAGCCGTCCCTAGTTTTAAACTGACAGACTAGAGGGACGGTTACTCTTGTCTGACGGAATAGTAGGGTTTGACTGTCACCTCTAAAATGTGCGGAGTAGTTTGTTTCTGTGGCAATTGGACACGAACGATACAGACATGCTAATCACCCGGCCTTGGTTTGGGCGTCTGATTACTATAAGTGTCCATCACGACGTTTCGGCGATCTGGTCAAGTGATATCTTATTAGTGTATCCACTAAGTGACGTCGTTTCGGTCATCTAAATAAATAATACCTTACTAGAGAAACCAATAAATGATACCGTTTCGGACATATAGATAAGTAGTATCTAATTTCAGTAACAACTAAGTGACGTCGTTTCGGACATCTAGATAAGTAGTATCTAATTTCAGTAACAACTAAGTGACGTCGTTTCGGACATCTAGATAAGTAGTATCTACTTTCAGTAACAACTAAGTGACGTCGTTTCGGACATCTAGATAAGTAGTATCTACTTTCAGTAACAACTAAGTGACGTCGTTTCGGACATCTAGATAAGTAGTATCTAATTTCAGTAACAACTAAGTGACGTCGTTTCGGACATCTAGATAAGTAGTATCTACTTTCAGTAACAACTAAGTGACGTCGTTTCGGACATCTAGATAAGTAGTATCTACTTTCAGTAACAACTAAGTGACGTCGTTTCGATGGCCTAGATAAGTATTACCTAAATTCAGTAACGACTAAGTGACGTCATTTTGGGCCTAGACTACTAATGCCTGCTTACCGTAGTCGCTTTTAACCTCCATCATGACAACCGAGATGCATGACACAAGATGGCGATCTAAACTAGGTAAACAGTAACATTTCATTTGGCTTTACTAACCCGTCACGGGGGGTCAGAAACTTAGCGGGTTTTAATTAGCATTGTTTCATGTTGCTACAGCCTTTAATCTCTCGATGAATGTTGATAAGGTGAATACAAATACTCTAGTTATTCACGCTGTGCTTATACGTTACACAGCTTCAAATGACCAACACTTTTTCTTTCATTACTAGTCAACATAGTGGTGGCTATTCAAAGATCTCAGACTGATTTGTTTACACAGTTAACATATTTTTTGTTTGTTTCCATCCAGGTTAAGCTTCGTTAAACTATTTCTAAAGCTACAGCGAATAACTAAAGGCCTGGTTATTCCGTTTGCATTTGTAATGGTTCTGTCGTGATATTAACGCAAAATACAGTACATCATTTCACCTATAGAGGGCGAGCTCGCTCAGATAAAAAAAAAAAGAGCAGAGAATAAGCGTATTTATTTATTTACAGAGTTTCAGCGACTCACTCAGCTGCGTGAATATCTCTAAATAGCTCCTTCGAACTATGCCACGGTTATTTAACTTTGCCTGGTAGAGCAGAAAACAATTCTTAAGATTTATCCTCAAAAATTTTATCAAAGAGACTTCATCAGTGATTAACTAGAACGCCCACGCGCAGTCTTCTTGATTGGAGTCGGGTTGTTAGGGCGGTGTTTGGTGTATCTGAAATAAGCTCGGCAGCGGCACCTGGTGCCACAAACTGCCCCGTTGCAGACAAGACGTCACGTGCCCCGAGCCCCACGCGGGAGACCATCGCTCAGACCAGTTCATCACGCACGTAAAGAACATCACAGAGTGGCACTTCACGCGCTCACGAGGCACGCGTTGTACGGTGTAAAAGACAACGTCACGCATCTCACGAGGCTTGAGGACTGCACCAGCTGCGTGACTTACGTCCAGGTGTCTCTTTTCAAACAATTATTCAAAAACCACTAATCTCTCGGAGACGACCAAAAGACGTATCAACGTTGTGTGAAGAGCCGAACAGCGACTTGTAAAATCCTGTGATTAGGACCAGTCAAAACTCAAACTTTATACTGTCACAAAGCTTGAAAACTTTATCGACCAGTGAGGGACAGGCGACACGCGCAGCAGGCACGCGAGGCCTATAGCGTTAGCCAATAAGGTTTGGTATAGTACCTGTTGTCGTTTGGAGACTTTCTGAAGAGAGACTAATTGTTAAGACACGAACAGGACAGGATAAACGATCAGACAACAGTGCTTGCTATATGTACTATAATTGAATATAATTATATTTTCACACATATTTACTATTTATAAATATATTCTGAGATATATTCGAAATTTGCGAACCATCATTTCTTCGACTGATAAGACAGGTAAGAATTGTACTTTTATACTAGGGTAACAAATAAATATAGAAAATACACGCTTTGATATTCAGTGTACTAGAGAAATACCTAAACACACAGGTTAAAACTACACCAGATATGTTCCAAACAAAACATTCACGTACAGTACTGGTAGAGACAATAGACAGTGATTGTGTACTGGACGTTATTCACGTACAGAACTGGTAGATATTACAAGTTGCCTCAATCTAAGCTAGAATACAGGTTTATATTAGTAAGAACTGAAACTGTATGTGGAACTGAAATAAGCTGTGTACATAGCACTAAAAACAGACTGTTGTACATAGCACTAAAAAACAGATTGTGTACATAGCACTAAAACAGACTGTGTACATATCACTCAAAACAGATCGTGTACATGGAACTGAAAACAGGGTGTATACATAGAACTGAAACAGGATGTGTATATGAAACTAAAAACAGGTGTGCACATAGCACTAAAACAGACTGTGTACATATCACTAAAAACATATTGTGTACGTGGAACTGAAAACAGGGTGTGTATATAGAACTGAAAATAGGATGTGTACATTGAACTAAAACAGACTCTATACATAGCACTAAAACAGACTGTGTACATAGCACTAAAACATATTGTGTACATGGAACTGAAAACAGGGTCTGTATATAGAACTGAAAATAGGATGTGTACATTGAACTAAAACAGACTCTATACATAGCACTAAAACAGACTGTGTACATAGAACTGAAAACAGGGTGTGTATATAGAACTGAAAATAGGATGTGTACATTGAACTAAAACAGACTCTATACATAGCACTAA
>NW_013670097.1:33496-38013 GCF_000517525.1 Limulus polyphemus | reverse complement strand
TATATGTAAAATATATAACACATAGGGAACTCTATATGTAAAATATATAACACATAGGGAACTCTATATGTAAAATATATAACACATTGGGAACTCCATATGTAAAATATAAAACCCACAGGGAACTCCATCAGTAATTAATGTGATTAATTTGGTAAGTTTTTATTTTATTTATTTATTTGTATGAATCACGTGTTACACGAGGTGCTCCGACCAGCAAGGAACCCACAGGACGTAAATAATTCAGGAAACGTTGTAAAAAAATCAGTAGAGTCCATATGGTCTATCGGTAATTATAGGGTTAATAAATAACTTAAGGATGAGTGCGCTGTCAAAAAATACATAATAGAGATACTAAGCGCCATTTTAAATCTCTGTTGTCAGATTATCTTAAGAACTTAATTTCATGATATGTGAACAACTATTAACATGATTGTAAGAAAGCTAAAAACACACTTATAACATGAACATAGCTGTGGCTTTGAAACTGGCTGAATGATGCGAGATTGGTTTCCTCTTACTGACAAATGTGTTTGAATCTTACTGATTGATGCTTGAGTCCTTTTCTCGTAGATATGTCTTTTAATCAAACTGACTGGTATATCTGACTAACAGAGATATGTCTTACCCTCTGTTGAAACTTTACGGCTATCTTATAAATAATTTATATCTCTATGTTAACGTTACGACTATCTTATAAATACTTTACACATCTATGTTAACGTTACGACTATCTTATAAATACTTTACACATCTATGTTAACGTTACTACTATCTTATAAATAATTTACACATCTATGTTAACGTTACGACTATCTTATAAATGTTTTAAATCTGTGTTGGAACGTTGTCACTATCTTACAAATATTTTACATCTCTACGTTAACGTTATGACTATCTTATAAACACTTTACATCTCTATGTTAAAGTTATGACTATCTTATAAATGCTTTACATCTCTATGTTAACGTTATGACTATCTTATAAATGCTTTACATCTCTATGTTAACGTTACGACTATCTTATAAATAGTTTAAATCTCTATGTTAACGTTACGACTATCTTATAAATGCTTTACACATCTATGTTAACGTTATGACTATCTTATAAATACTTTAAATCTCTATGTTCACGTTACGACTATCTTATAAATAGTATACATCTCTATGTTAACGTTATGACTATCTTATAAATACTTTACACATCTATGTTAACGTTTGACTATCTTATAAATACTTTAAATCTCTATGTTAACGTTACGACTATCTTATAAATACTTTACACATCTATGTTAACGTTACGACTATTCTATAAATACTTTACATCTCTATGTTAACGTTACGACTATCTTATAAATGCTTTACATCTCTATGTTAACGTTATGACTATCTTATAAGGTCTTTACATCTCTATGTTAACGTTACGACTATCTTATGAATAGTTTACATCTCTATGTTAACGTTATGACTATCTTATAAATGCTTTACATCTCTATGTTAACGTTACGACTATCTTATAAATACTTTACATCTCTATGTTAACGTTACGACTATCTTATAAATACTTTAAATCTCTATGTTAACGTTACGACTATCTTATAAATACTTTACATCTCTATGTTAACGTTACGACTATCTTATAAATACTTTAAATCTCTATGTTAACGTTACGACTATCTTATAAATATTTTACATCTCAATGTTAACGTTACAACTATCTTATAAATAGTTTAAATCTCTATGTTAACGTTACGACTATCTTATAAATATTTTACATCTCTATGTTAACGTTACAACTATCTTATAAATAGTTTACATCTCTATGTTAACGTTATGACTATCTTATAAATAGTTTACATCTCTATGTTAACGTTATGACTATCTTATAAGGTCTTTACATCTCTTGTGACTACCTTAAAAATACTCTACGTTTCTGTTGGGAATTTAAATCCTTTCTTTCAAACGATCGTTTTCATGCAATTAGTATTCTATATTTCAGTTGTGGCATGATAACATTATTAACATGATAACATTATTGAATCTATATAAATATAACAGTAATGTCTGTTGTATGGTATCTATATAAATATAGTAGTACTGTCTGTTGCATGGCCATGTAACTACTATGCAGGGTGTGGATGGATCTTCACCAAAATTGCTATGGAGGTTCATTAGGTTCATGCAAGGGTACATACAAACTTTCAGTTTTCCGTTTTTTATCACTACACCGCCCCCTGTAGATGGATATTCATCAATGTTTTTATGGAGATACGTACAAATTTTGAGTTTTGCATTTTACGTTTTGCTGTTTTTATGGTCGTTTTTGCGTATTTTACAATTCCGTATAAGAGAAGCAACTCCAGCTAGTTATTAAATAATAATATCATTAGCATTGTTGTGCAGCGTGTATAAGTGTCACCAAGCCATGTTAACAAGTCGTGTTGAAACATCTTAATGTCGCATTATGACATGTTGTTGAAACATCTTAATGTCGCATTGACATGTCATGTTGATACGTCATTGTATCAAGTTGTGTTGAAACATCTTAATGTCGCATTATGACATGTCATGTTGATACGCCATCTTAACAAGTCGTGTTGAAACATCTTAATGTCGCATTATGACATGTCATGTTGATACGTCATATTAACAAGTCGTGTTGAAACATCTTAATGTCGCATTATGACATGTCATGTTGATACATCATCGTATCAAGTCGTGTTGAAACATCTTAATGTCGCATTATGACATGTCATGTTGATACGTCATCGTAACAAGTCGTGTTGAAACATCTTAATGTCGCATTATGACATGTCTTGTTGATACATCATCTTAACAAGTCGTGTTGAAACATCTTAATGTCGCATTATGACATGTAATGTTGATACGTCATCTTAACAAGTCGTGATGAAACATCTTAATGTCGCATTATGACATGTCATGCTGATACGTCATTGTATCAAGTTCTGTTGAAACATCTTAATGTCGCATTATGACATGTCATGTTGATACGTCATCGTATCAAGTCGCGTAGAGACATCCTAATAGGTCATGTTAAAACATCGTATCAAATCACGTTGACGCATCACTACAGGTCATTTTGTAACATCCTAACAGTTTATGCTGGAACATCATATGAAGTCTTACTGTCGTATTTTTAAAATGCCTTATTGAAATATACTAATAAATCCTGTTGAAACATCATATCTAGTCACGCTGACACATAATAAGATGCCATGTTGACACACTATAACAAGTCGTGTTGAAACATCACATCCAGTATGGTATGTCAACTTAATGCTTAATATAAGTTAAACTGGAATTAACTGTCGTACTTTGTTGCTTAGAAAGCCACCTTATAGTTGGTTATATAGTTACTTACAACCGAACATAATTGTTTCAAGAAGTTAATGTTTACTGTCTTATGGAACTCAAGTTTAAAATGTTTCTGATCACCCTTCCCATCCCTACCCTCGGGTGGGCTAACTGTAAGTTTAAGGGATTATATCACAAAATGTAGGGAGGGAGTCGATAGCCGCGATGGGCATAACGCAGATAGCCCTTGGCGCTTAAAAACAAACATTTTCTGATAAACTATGTTTAGTCAAGATATGTTCAGCGCGTGTGGTGTAAGAGAACGCGGTACCAGTCCATAACTGAAAGTGATACATTTGTGTAACTGTATACCCTTGTGGTCTTCATTTAGCTGTTAATTCAACGTGTAAACATGCAAACAGTGTTTTTATCGTATACTCTTGTGGTCTTCATTTAGCTGTCAATTCAACGTGTAAACATGCAGACAGTGTTTTTATCGGACTCAACAGACTCACTCAATGTCGTCCAGTTTTAAAATAAGTTTTAGTTATGTTTTATTGACGTACACCAGTCTTCTCGACAATCAGTCCTAGAAACGAAGAAATCACTTTGTTTGTTTGTAGTTAAGCACAAAGCTACACAATGGGCTATCTGTGCTCTGCCCACCACGGGTATCGAAACCCTGTTTTTAGCGGTCTAAGTCCGCAGACATACCGCTGTGCCACTAAAGGGCGAATAAATCAGAAAAACATTGATTATAGGCGACACATAAAACAAACACTAATTCATAGGCGATACATAAAACAAACATTGATTATAGGCGACACATAAACAAACACTGATTTATAGGCGACACATAAAACAAACATTGATTATAGGCGACACATAAAACAAACATTGATTCATAGGCGACACATAAAACAAACATTGATTTATAGGCGACACATAAAACAAACATTGATTATAGGCGACACATAAAACAAACATTGATTATGAGCGACACATAAAACCTGTTATGCTGATTCCCGAAGCTGATTCGGACAAATGTTTCCTTGGACATTTGACCAAATCCTATTCTCCAACCACCAAAGGTCACGAAAATAAAAATATTTTCTTAATCAAACTGAAACAAAAACAAAAGTACTTCGTAGTTTATCAGAAATATGATCATATAATCATGATCTATCGGAAATATAGTGACTA
>NW_013670097.1:27799-32545 GCF_000517525.1 Limulus polyphemus | reverse complement strand
CTGATGTATCAGAAATATGATCATATAATCATGATCTATCGGAAATATAGTGACTAAAACAAACATCTGATATATCAAACATATAGTGACTAAAACAAACATATGATTTATCAAACATATAGTGACTAAAACAAACATCTGATATATCAAACATATAGTGACTAAAACAAACATCTGATTTATCAAACATATAGTGACTAAAACAGACATCTGATTTATCAGAAATATGATCATATAATCATGATCTATCGGAAATATAGAGACTAAAACAAACATCTGATTTATCAAACATATAGTGACTTAAACAAACATCTGATATATCAGAAATATGATTATATAATCATGATCTATCGTTTGTTTTAGTCACTATATGTTTGATATATCAGATGTTTGTTTTAGTCACTGTATTTTTTCTGATATATCAAACATATAGTGACTAAAACAAACATCTAATTTTTCAAACATATAGTGACTAAAACAAATTCTGATTTATAAAACATGTGGTGACCAGTACTAACTATTATATTCCTCCTCTCTGTATATGTATATAAGCACAAGAACAGACATCTTGAAAATGCTATGGAAGTGACATCATAGTTCAACTTCCTGATTAGAGCACATTCGTTGCCACAAAAGCGCCATCTCTTGGCGATTTAATACAGTTTCTTGAAATCTACTTCGTTAATGTTAAAGTATGCTTGGATTGCAGATGAGTTTAAATACTTGAATTCAAGTTTTAATATATTGTATAACTTAAAAGAAAGTGACACAAAAATGTATTAAATGCAAAATTTTCGAACAAGCATTTAAACTGTAAGTTGTGTTCTTTTTTGTGACCTTAATGTATTTGTTGATTTCTCTGCCTTGTGTTTTTTAATTTAGTTTTCAAAGTTTTATTTCTCTAAGTAAACAGAAAACATTAATTAAGAGTATTGTTCTAACTTAACAAACTTGGAAAAGAAATAAGAAAGGTAGCAAGATAACGTGGACTATTACAAAAGTATTTATCTTCTACACGTTTAACGATGATACAATACTGTTTTTACAGAAGTTGACGTTAGGAGAGAAATTTATAGATAATACATATTAAGTTAATTACGCAAATTAAATTTGGTTTTTAATATATGAAAGATAATCATTACAATATATATATTTATACTATAACAGACAGGGGAAAGTTTCACCGTTTTGAACTTTGTTTCACGACCTTTTAAATCATCAAAAGATATAAACTTGATGTCACTCCACGATCGAAGAATAACTTACATAGTTTGTCATAGAGGTGTAATGTTTTTAGCATTACGCAGAAGTTTACAGTGACACACGAACATTGTACTGAACACTCAGTTAATGTAAAGTCGACAGCGACATACCTTACGCTATACTGTTATAGTTGATAGTGACATACGTTACACTATACTGTTATATTTGATAGTGACACACGTTACACTATACTGTTATATTTGATAGTGACACACGTTACTAGTACTATGCTGTTATAGTTCATAGTGACACACGTTACACTATACTGTTATAATTGATAGTGACACACGTTACGCTATGCTGTTATAGTTGATAGTGACACACGTTACTAGTACTATGCTGTTATAGTTGATAGTGACATACGTTACACTATACTGTTATATTTGATAGTGACACACGTTATGCTATTCTATTAAAGATGATAGTGACACACGTTACACTATACTGTTATAATTGATAGTGACATACGTTACTAGTGCTATGCTGTTATAGTTGATAGTGACACACGTTACATTATACTGTTATAATTGATAGTGACACCCGTTACACTATACTGTTATAATTGATAGTGACACACGTTACACTATACTGTTATAATTGATAGTGACACACGTTACGCTATGCTGCTATATTTGATAGTGACACACGTTACACTATACTGTTATAATTGATAGTGACACACGTTATGCTATTAAGATTCCTTTGTATGCTAATTGTTTAAGTGATAAGTTAACCAGATATAGTTAATGAGGTACTGTTTATAGAAAGTTTATAGTTTTTAATAAATTATTGTAAATAATATTATTAACTGTTATAATATTATTCCACTTTTAGTACAAGTCAATAGTTATTATTGTACAACTGGTCATGCTTGAAGCTGGTGAGCCGTTAATTAGGCTTAATGCCCAGCGCTCTAAGCAGACGTTATAGGCCTATATAGACTCGTTACGGCATACTTTATAGGTTAAATTTCGCCGTTTCCTTAATCTTTATATCAGCTAATTAGGCTTGAAGTCGTTAGCTTACTCTTCGTAGTGTACTGTACACAGATGATGAGCGGTTCCAAGAAATGTAGGCCTAGCTGCCAGGATTATATTAAATGAAAGGCATAAAATATGATGACCGAACAGAGCCGAAAGAAGTGATGTTTAACTGGTAACGTCGTTCATACGCAACCATTGAAAATATATCTATAAGCAAGTATTTCCTAGAAATAGTCAACCAAAGGCTTTGGCTTACACCTTCTTAAATTTCTTAATTTCTAAATTTAGACTAAGGGCCTGTCCTGGCGTCTTCTCCATCTTCGTTCTGTTCCTACCCGTAACGCAAACAGCGAACGTAATCTTCTGCCTGACTTTTTACCAATAGAAATCCAAGCTTATAGCAGAACGACTGATTATTTGCAATTAATTTACTTTAATATATATATATATATATATATATTTAATACTTGGTGATATAGCTAATAAATACTAGGACTAATGAGATCATTGTGTAATGTTAGTAAAACTAGGACTAGTGAGATACTTGTGTTAGTGTTAGTAAACTAGAACTGATGAGATCATTGTGTTGCGTTAGTAAAAGTAGGACTAATGAAGTAACTGTGTTAGTGTTAGTAAACTAGAAATAACGAGATAACTGTGTTAGTGTTTAAACTAGAACTAACGAGATCATTGTGTTAGTGTTTAAACTAGAACTAATGAGATAACTGTGTTTAGTGTTAGTAAAGCTAGGATAGTGTTCATGTTTAAACTATAACTAATGAGATAACTATGTTAGTGTTTAAACTAGAACTAATAAGATCATTGTGTTAGTGTTTAAACTAGAACTAACGAGATAACTGTGTTTAGTGTTAGTAAAGCTAGGATAGTGTTCGTGGTTAAACTATAACTAATAAGATCATAGTGTTCGTGTTTAAACTAGAACTAATAAGATCATTGTGTTAGTGTTTAAACTAGAACTAACGAGATAACTGTGTTTAGTGTTAGTAAAGCTAGGATAGTGTTCGTGTTTAAACTATAACTAATAAGATCATTGTGTTAGTGTTCAAACTAGAAATAACGAGATAACTGTGTTCGTGTTTAAACTATAACTAATAAGATCATTGTGTTAGTGTTTAAACTAGAAATAACGAGATAACTGTGTTCGTGTTTAAACTATAACTAATAAGATCATTGTGTTAGTGTTTAAACTAGAAATAACGAGATAACTGTGTTAGTGTTTAAACTAGAACTAATGAGATCATTGTGTTAGTGTTTAAACTAGAACTAATTAGATCATTGTGTTAGTGTTAACAAACTGTCCTACATTGGTTCATCAGGTCAATATCGAGATTCATCAGACTTGACGTTCAACTCAATGTAACTTCACTTCCGATAAATATATATTATATTTCAGTATATGAAACAGCCACCAAAATGTTTTCTTGTTTTATTAATACGTATGCACGGGATACGTTTTATGTACAACACTAAGGATAATAACATCACTTACGGAACTGAATACATATGTGTAAGAACAATAAGGACATCAACGTTCCTAAGGTTATAGTTTAAGTATTATTCATAAATTTTATTTATTGTATATTTCAAGCAGAGACATTGTGGGATGTTCTTCCATCTCACCTATAGGTGGTGGGTGTGGATGTCTCAGCAGCTGTCAGGCGAGGGTACATTTCTTGCTGATAAGGGACACCTACGGAGAAGCCTTACAGAAGGATCTCCTCCTCCCAAGCCTTCGTGTGTCGTTTGTTTCGTGAACTATTTAAAAACCAGTTTGAAGAGAAGAAAAGTTACTTGGAAAGGGTTTTTTTGTGTGATATTATACACCGGATAAAAAGGTGTTTCATTGGATTTCGTAGAGTTTTTATTTGAAGGATTCTGGGACGTCAGGCACGAATTTCAGTTTCATAGTTTTCGCAAAATGTGACACTACAACTAAAACTTGTCATATCTTTTAACTGTCAAAACGTCATGACTGTAGAGGGCGCTTCGGACTATTATTTTCGACTACGTGAAACACATAAACGTGTTATTATATCTTACAGATAACAATGTGTAACAATAAAACTGTGATTTGCAAGAAATGCCAGCAACAAAGTTAAATATAATAAATCTTGCAATTTTACATAAAACAGTTTATATCACAGACATGAGTACACTAGTCTGTGTAAAATGGCAGGTTGTTATACTTCTAAAACTACGTGGCTAGGCAGTTAGTTCCGGTAACCGACAACTTTGCGTACATGCCATGGTCGTCTTGGAAGGAGTTACACTCTCGTCCCCAACGTTTTATCGCCCGATTACAGCAACTCCGCTAGTCTGCCGGATTTATTAGGCTTCACAAATTATATACACCTGTTCAATTTTTACTTTGCCATGGCCAGCAGGTCGTAAGCGTGGCGATTAAAATCTGCCTACTAATTCAGTTTAACCATGTTAATGAGCCGCGGGTAGACAGAACTTTGTACTGGTTCAGATTTCA
>NW_013670097.1:24655-26871 GCF_000517525.1 Limulus polyphemus | reverse complement strand
TCGATAATTATGATACGAATCCACCATTAAGAGCTGCGGGTACACATAGCTTTGGTAAGCTCCTTTCCAAAGATATATATATACTTAACTCTTTAACTATCTGAATCTTTTAATTTTTTGAGTTAATTTACTGAATTCTAGAGCGTAATAGTGTATAAAAACGTGACCATGGCAACAGTGTGTAACGTATTAAGCCATTCTTGTGGTCTGGGGGTAATCCGTAAACATGGTAACAACATGTAAATCTTTAAGCCGTTATTGTGGTCCGGATAATCTGTGAATATATTATCACATTATGTCACTTTTACGGTGTAGGAAATAGCCAAAACGGTTTTACGTTTTCTCCCGTATAACAGACTTGAAGTAAGATAGATGACGTCACCTTCCTGACCCGACTACTTTTCGAGTTTATTATTTCGTGTTTCCTGTAACTAGTTTGTGGATTATTCCACAAAATTCGTGCTGGATTCCAGGGGAGCACGATGTCTTGAGGAGGAGGGTAAACAGACAGCTCCCCGGGAGACCATTAAAGGCTGTGCCCGGACACCTCCGCCCTTTAACCGCCAATTCCCTGGTTCCTGCCGCGAACTGGCTTCCAGTTGTCCGCGCTGGCCACTGGCGGCCGCCCGCTGCCCCAAAATACTGGAAACGTTCCGCAGAAACTCTGTCAAGGCTGGTCGAAGTGGTACTGGTGATAAATGAAGTTCCATGCCGTCAGGACCTTGCCGAATGTTACAAGTCATTGGCTACCGGAGGCTTCGTTATTACTACTGCCCCCTAGGGGCGTCAAGGTCAATTGACATTTGTGTTTTTTGACATGCAACCCCCTTTTGTCTGACCTCGTCAAATCGTCAACCGGATCTGCCGAGATTCTCATTTCAGTAACAGCACGAGACCTGGGTTAGGCCTCAATACCACCGTTTCCAAATGACCATTTATCTGACACGGCTACGTGGGGAAATCGGCCGAACTGTAGAGCCCTGACGCAAACCGGGAGTCATATTAACAGCTAACTAGGAGTTGTGATGAATGTTTCAAAAAAGCCAGTTACCATACAGAATGAGGACGCCGTTAATAATTATTTTCACCTTGAATGCTGAGTTTAATACTAGGAACCATAAACCTGCGTAAACCGTTTATAATATTAGACCACCAGAGCGACGAGGCCGACATTCTTGCCCAGAGATACGGCGTGTTAAGATGAACTTTTTTCGTTACGTAGTCAATAGAGCAAAACTACTGCTTACCGTAGTAAATAAAAATATATTGATAGTTGTGTCGGCAATCTTAACTAATCGGTTTATATGTTGGTTTCATAACAAACACGCTTTTCTTCTTCTGGATACAAAAAATAGCGCATACGTTCTGGTTCTTACGTAATGATATGCAGTATATAACTTGATTAATTTCTTCTTCGTCTTGTTTATGACACACAACTGATAATCATAGTGAACACAAGAACTTCTTAATCAAGTCCTCGGGTGGATCGGTAGTAAGTTTACGGAATTACAACGCTAAAATCCGGGATTCGATTCTCAGCGGTGGACAGAGCTCTGATAGCCCATTGTATGGCTCGGAGGTAAAATATATTATTAACCAATAGGCCTAAAAAATGAATTTCTTATTCTACACACTTCGTTTTATCCGGATATTTATACCTGTACATGCTACGTCAAAAGTTGATTTAATATAAGTTAGGATAAAACTAAAATCCACACCAAGCATCATAATTATCAATAAGGGTGGATTCGTATCATAATTATCAATAATGGTGGATTCGCATTATAATTATCGATAAGGGTGGATTCGTATCATAATTATCAAATTAACATGGTTAAACTGAACCAGTACAAAGTTCTGTCTACCTGCGGCTGATTAACGTGGTTAAACTGAAATCTGAACCAGTACAAAGTTCTGTCTACCCGCGGCTGATTAACATGGTTAAACTGAACCAGTACAAAGTTCTGTCTACCTGCGGCTGATTAACATGGTTAAACTGAACCAGTACAAAGTTCTGTCTACCCGCAGCTCATTAACATGGTTAAACTGAACCAGTACAAAGTTCTGTCTACCTGCGGCTGATTAACATGGTTAAACTGAACCATCTGAACCAATACAAAGTTCTGTCTACCTGCGGCTGATTAACATGGTTAATCTGAACCATCTGAACCAATACAAAGTTCTGTCTACCTGCGGCTGATTAACATGGTTAATCT
>NW_013670097.1:23086-24141 GCF_000517525.1 Limulus polyphemus | reverse complement strand
CATAATTATCGATAAGGGTGGATTCACATCATAATTATCAATAAGGGTGGATTCGTATCATAATTATCAATAAGGGTGGATTCGTATCATAATTATCGATAAGGGTGGATTCGCAGCATAATTATCGATAAGGGTGGATTCGTATCATAATTATCAATAAGGGTGGATTCCATCTTTCATTTCCAAGTTGAATTAACTCACATTTGGACCCTAATACACTTGTTTCTGGGCCGGGCGTGTTTGGACTTAGAATCCGAGAGTTCAAGGGTCGTGGCTCCGCCTGGGTGTGTTATAAGAGTAACGATTAACTCCTATTATTCGGTCAGATAGGAGTAGCCCAACAACTAACGGTGGTTACTATTCACTAGTTTCCTTCTCTGTTACCTTTTGTCCGTTGACAAACAAACACTGTATACTTGTTTGTTCACTTTGTTCACTGTATACTTCTGTATAACAGCAGTTATAAAGAACGACAACAACAATAATTAAAACATTTGTTCGGTTAGAATAAACACTTACTGAGGAGACATTTGACCTTTTATTCAAGTATCATATTAAGCAGTGACAATCGGTTTAAGTTGTGTTCATTTCGACTTCTGTAGTTTCAAAAAAATTCATTTTGTGTTAAATTAAATTTTGGTTGGTTTCCTTTAATAAATCTAAAACTTTAGTGTTAGATTCATAAAAAACGATAATAAAAATGTATATATTTATTATGTAGAACAGTTCTGTAGCGGGTAAATCAAGGACTCTTGTGACAAACAGGTAGCTAGTTTTCACCCTGTGACATTCAGGTAGCTAGAGTTTAACCTGTAGACCTTAGAACTTGATGTTGGTCATAACACATAGTTTCTGTATCAACTTCCACAGAACTTGATGGTTGTCATAACACATAGCATCTGTATCAACTTCTACAGAACTTGATGTTGGTCATAACACATAGTTTCTGTATCAACTTCCACAGAACTTGATGGTTGTCATAACACATAGCATCTGTATCAACTTCTACAGAACTTGATGTTGGTCATAACACATAGTTTCTGTATCAACTTCCA
>NW_013670097.1:19094-22243 GCF_000517525.1 Limulus polyphemus | reverse complement strand
AAAGTGGCTCTTTACGAACAGATGCTATTGTCTACTTCATCTTGCCATATGTGTTTTGGTAAAAACATTTTAGCATGAAAGTGTATCTAAATATCATATTTAATCTTTTCAAATACTGTATATCAGTTGGTTTTCGTTGCTCGTCCTGTGATATTGTTTTTATACAACATTGCAGTATGAAATATTATTTTACTGGTACAACAATGTTTGACACTGCCAAACCTTTAACTCACAACAAGTCGGTGTAATTTAAAGAGTCGCTTTAAAAATGAAAACCGCTGTTTCAAAGTTAGATCTTTTAATAATAAGTTACTAAATATTCCAGCTAAAATTCTGCTATCCCAAAGAGATGCTTTTAGAAGAGAAAGAGAAGTTTTGTTTAGAAAACAAAGAGAGAGAGAGAGAGAAAGAAAGAAGTCCTAGAAAGCATATGTTGTAAACATTAAAAGAAATATTAAAGCATTTGTTCTGTAAGTCTGGCGAAAAACTTATATTTTAATTATCACTAAATCATGAAATATTGCATATATCATAATTTTAATAACATGCTGGTGGAATTCGACGGTCGGGTAACAACTTGATATGTCTTACATCTAACCGAACCATTGATAATCTGAAGTAAGTTTCGTACTAGGAGCTACAAATAAAACATTCTTGTTATTTGCACAATGTTGCCTGTATTACTTCCTTGAAATTATGTTAAGCGTAGACACGGGCAATCACGCCTGGTTTGAAATTTCTCCAACAGGATATACGTGAAATATGGCCCTCTATGTCTCGTGGTTAGGCCTAATTCCCATAATCTGTACATACAACAAAGAGGAAAGCGTGGAGGCGATCTTATCTATACAGGCATTGCTATAGAAAGCATGTTGTAAGTGTAAAGACTTAGTTCGAGAGACTGGTATTCTAGATATATACGAGATAGAGAGGGTATCTGGTTGGAAGGTATCGTATAAGAACCAGAAATAAGATAGTTCCAAATCTTGAGATTCAAACTTAGAACGTTGTAGTATTTTTATACTAGTAACATTCTGGTCCCTTCTAGCAATTTAATTCCAAAGTTAGCAGAAGTAATTTCATTACTGACAAACAAATCTTGGTTTCAAAAGTTATAACTATTGATTCGTTAAGTTTCGTAACGATTAGAAGAGCGCCATTCAACTGTAATTTGAACCAATATTAATTCATCTTATACTGTAAGTTGTACTTTCATCAAATCATCAATGTAGTTGTATTATCATTCTGAATACAAAATCATTATACATTTGTTCACTTGTGCTATGAATTATTTTAATTAATAAAATTAAATATCTTTATATTGTCCTTACCATTACTATATTAAAGCACGTCGTATGTAGCCTGTAGTCCTTACCTTTACTGTCTTAAAGCACGTCGTATGTAGCCTGTAGTCCTTACCTTTACTATCTTAAAGCACGTCGTATGTAGCCTGTAGTCCTTACCTTTACTGTCTTAAAGCACATCGTATGTAGCCTGTAGTTCTTACTTTTACTATCTTAAAACACGTCGTATGTATCCTGTATTTCTTACCATAACTATCTTAAAGCACGTCATATGTAGCCTGTAGTCATTACCGTTACTATGTTAAAGTACGTCGTATGTAGCCTGTAGTCCTTACCTTTACTGTCTTAAAGCACGTCGTATGTAGCCTGTAGTTCTTACCATTACTATCTTAAAGTACGTCGTATGTAGCTTGTAGTTCTTACCATTACTATCTTAAAATATGTCGTATGTAGCCTGTAGTTCTTACCATTACTATCTTAAAGCACGTCGTATGTAGCTTGTAGTTCTTACCATTACTATCTCAGAATATGTCGTATGTAGCCTGTAGTTCTTACCATTACTATCTTAAAACACGTCGTATGTAGCCTGTAGTCCTTACCTTTACTGTCTTAAAGCACGTCGTATGTAGCCTGTATTTAGAAGGTAAAAATAGATAAGTAACAATAATTTAATGTATCATCAACCATTATTTAAAACCTAATTATTGATCTATAATTTACTGAGTTATCAATGTTATAGATGAAATGATAATTTGCTGAAAACTAAATGTATTTTACACTTTGTTTATCAAGTTGATTAACATTTAATTTTCTGTTATTCCGCCTAATAATCGTAGTTATCCTTTTGTAAAGACCCTCCTATCTCGTTTGCTCAGCAATAAGGTTGAAGGTTTATAATGATAACATACGGGGCTCGAACCCTGCGATGATAATAAAACAGCTATTCTTTGCGGAGTTTTGAGCTTAAAATAAAAACCGTTCGTAAACAAAACATATTCATTATTTTAGCTTCAAGTGTTTGTGTGCAACTACGTGTGGCTCCTCATATCTGAACAACAACAACTGATCACATGTCGTTGTATATCTGAACAATCACAACAACTGAAAATCTTAAGCGTTTTTGATCACGTGTGTTTTATAAGGCCAGTTGCCCTACATGTTCGGAGCACAATCAAAATTAAATCTTTGTACGCAGAAGAGAAAAACGAATTTCTTTTGTATGTAATGTTTCTAACAATCGAAGTGCATGTTCACCTCTTTCTTTACATTTTCACTGTTAAAAATCTAGTGGCATTGCGCTCACCTGCTGGTCAACAGCTGCTTTTCTAAAATTTTAAGTTAGAATTTTCCCCTGGACAGGACTTTAGCCAAACCGTGTCATCAACATAACCCTTTTAATATACAGGTTTAAAACGTTCAGGACAAGATTGTTACCAAACTGTGTCATCAACATAACACTTTTAATACACAGGTTTAAAACGTTCAGGACAGGACTTTAACCAAACCGTGTCATCAACATAACCCTTTTAATACACAGGTTTAAAACGTTCAGGACAAGATTGTTACCAAATTGTGTCATCAACATAACACTTTTAATACACAGGTTTAAAACGTTCAGGACAAGATTGTTACCAAACTGTGTCATCAACATAACCCTTTTAATACACAGGTTTAAAACGTTCAGGACAAGATTGTTACCAAACTGTGTCATCAACATAACCCTTTTAATACACAGGTTTAAAACGTTCAGGACAAGATTGTTACCAAACTGTGTCATCAACATAACCCTTTTAATACACAGGTTTAAAACGTTCAGGACAAGATTGTTACCAAACTGTGTCATCA
>NW_013670097.1:14107-18504 GCF_000517525.1 Limulus polyphemus | reverse complement strand
ATATCTATTGATGAGGGAGTCAAGTAAACACAGTTATTAGCCTGTTCTTTACCTAGTTTGTTCTATTGTAATATCTATTGATGAGGGAGTCAAGTAAACACAGTTATTAGCCTGTTCTTTACCTAGTTTGTTCTATTGTTATATCTATTTATGATACAGTCAAGTAAACACCATTATTAGCCTGTTCTTTATCTAGTTTGTTCTATTGTTATATCTATTTATGATACAGTCAAGTAAACACCATTATTAGCCTGTTCTTTACCTAGTTTGTTCTATTGTTATATCTGTTTATGATAGAGTCCAGTAAACGCAGTTATTAGCCTGTTCTTTATCTAGTTTGTTCTATTGTTATATCTATTTATGATAGAGTCCAGTAAACACAGTTATTATCCTGTTTTTTACCTAGTTTGTATATGATGGTTTCAGTTAAATTGAGTTAATTATTACTCTGTTTTCATAATTTATTGTTCTATGTAAGTGTCTAAGTGTCTAGTGAACATCTGAGTATTTACAGAAAATGTTGTGAATTTTTATGAATTTAGTAGTCAACCTCTTATATTTGTTATGAGAGAAAGTCCTTGAAGGATTACAAGAAAAACAAAAACACATAACAGAAAAGTGGCGTCAGTACTCTTAAAGTAAGTAAAGAAAAGTATTCGGGCTTTCTTTCTGACTGATGAACAGAAATTCGATTCCAATCTCATCATCGCTAAAGACGTTGTGTACAAAGTTAACGACCTTAGAATAGTTAAATCTTTAGTCATCTTCCTTTCTGCTTCCCCAGAACACCAGAGTTAACCCGTTCATTTCCCGCTGCGCCACCAATACCCATCTTTTTTATACTACTAATACGACCACTTCGTTCCGATGAAGGTCGTTTCGGCGAAACGTTGTAGTTTCGTGTTTCATCGTGGTGTGAGTTGTCTGTAGTTTACTGAGAGGTGTAGCGAGCTGGTTTTGTTGGTGCTGCTCAAACACACACTGATGTAAAACATGTAAGCTTAGATTGCATGTGACTGTTGCTGTTGCTCAGACACACACTGATGTAAAACATGTAAGCTTAGATTGTATCTTACATGTTTTACATCAGTGTGTGTCTGAGCAACAGCAACAGTCACATGCAATCTAAGCTTACATGTTTTACATCAGTATGTGTCTGAGCAACAGCAACAGTCACATACAATCTAAGCTTACATGTTTTACATCAGTATGTGTCTGAGCAACAGCAACAGTCACATACAATCTAAGTACATGTTTTACATCAGTGTGTGTCTGAGCAGCAGCAACAGTCATCTTATATTGTACATGACTGTTGCTGTTGCTCAGACACACACTGATGTATAACATGTATATAGATTGTATATGACTGTTGCTGCTGCTCAGACACACACTTATGTAAAACATGTAATCTTAGATTGTACATTACTATTGCTGCTGCTCAGACACACACTGATGTAAAACATGTAAGCTTATATTGTATATGACTGTTGCTGTTGCTCATACACACACTGATGTATAACATGTAAGCTTAGATTGTATATGACTGTTGCTGCTACTCAGACACACACTGGTGTATAACATGTAAGCTTAGATTGTACATGACTGTTGCTGCTACTCAGACACACACTGATGTATAACATGTAAGATTAGATTGTACATGACTGTTGCTGCTGCTCAGACACACACTGATGTAAAACATGTAAGCTTATATTGTACATGACTGTTGCTGTTGCTCAGACACACACTGATGTAAAACATGTAAACTTAGATTGTACATGACTGTTGCTGCTGCTCAGACACACACTGATGTAAAACATGTAAGCTTAGATTGTATATGCCTGTTGCTGCTGCTCAGACACACACTGATGTAAAACATGTAAGCTTAGATTGTATATGACTATTGCTGCTACTCAGACACACACTGATGTAAAACATGTAAGCTTAGATTGTATTTGACAATAATATAAACTATTTAGGTAAAAGATAAATATAGCGAATATTAAGTAGTAGTTCTCGTTAATCTTGAGGCTGACGAGTAGGATGTTTAACCCCGTGGGGTGGGGGGCAACAATAGTGACAAGTTGCAAGTTGTTAATAGTGACTGTATGTGACAAATTGCAAGTTGTTAATAGTGACCGGATGTGACTAGTTGCAAGTTGTTAATAGTGACCGGATGTGACAAGTTGCAAGTTGTTAATAGTGACCGGATGTGAGAAGTTGCAAGTTGTTAGTAGTAACCGGATGTAACAAGTTGCAAAGTTGTTAATAGTAACCGGATGTGACAAGTTGCCAGTTGTTAATAGTGACCGGATGTGAGAAGTTGCAAGTTGTTAATAGTAACCGGATGTGACAAGATGCAAGTTGTTATATTCTGTGAAGGTTCAGACGTGTTTTATTTGTGCCGAAAATGCGCAATTATACAGCAGCACATTGAATACAGGCTGATGGCCTGTCTTACATTATTGAAATGATATTAGAATCCCATTGAACGCAGGCTGATGGCCTGTCTTATATTATTGAAATGATATTAGAATCCCATTGAACGCAGGCTGATGGCCTGTCTTACATTATTGAAATGATATTAGAATCCCATTGAACGCAGGCTGATGGCCTGTCTTACATTATTGAAATGATATTAGAATCCCATTTAACGCAGGCTGGTGGCCTGCTTTACATTATAGAAATGATATTAGAATCTCATTGAACGCAGGCTGGTGGCCTGCTTTACATTATAGAAATGATATTAGAACCACATTGAACGCAGGCTGGTGGCCTGTCTTACATTATAGAAATGATATTAGAATCCCATTGAACGCAGGCTGGTGGCCTGCTTTACATTATAGAAATGATATTAGAATCCCATTGAACGCAGGCTGGTGGCCTGCTTTACATTATAGAAATGATATTAGAATCCCATTGTACGCAGGCTGATGGCCTGCCTTACATTATAGAAATGATATTAGAACCCCAGAGGCACAACGTGATCGGTCTCCATCTCTGAAGCACAAATTTTTTTAAATATTGTGTTGGGGGAGTATATATTGGTCTTCCACCTGGGGGCCAGTCCACACCCCCGTTCCTACTTGAGTAAATCTACAAGGTTGACATGGAAGAAGTAAGTGCTGGCTGGTGACGAAGTGTTTGTTTCGTCTATTTTCGTGTATTGATGTAACTGGTGACCCACTATTTACCAAAATAACGGATGGAATGATAGACGAAGAGCCATAGATAAACAGATACAGAAACACAGACAAGTAGATAAACAAACAGACAGATATGTTAATAAACAGATAACTAGACCCCCGGACGGCTACAGCCGGACGAAAAGACGATAGAGAAGATGTGTCGTCTTAATTTATCCATTTCATTTTTACTTAGTGTACTTTTATCATTTCCTTATTAGTGGACGATCTAGGTTAAACGTTTTGGTTTGATAGTCATGTAGAAGTGGTTTGTTTATTTTCATTCAGCCTGACTAGAGTCGAAAAAACGTTTAAATATGCATTTTGTGACGTAACACACTAGCGTTTCATCGTCGTGGTAAAATACACTTGAAGGAGACGCGTTTTGTGAGCCGAACATCCGTGGTAAAGTAATCGTACAAACTGAGAGCCTTGATTTTATTGGTTGCAAAATTTTCCCACAAATGTTACGACAGCTGTCATTTGACATTCTTACTAACATGCTGATTCAGGCCACACTATTGGCCTAACAGATAACTTCAGATATGGACGCCACTTCTCATACATACTGTATAGACATAGGTATGTAAACGAGTTAATAGTAACGCATATTATACATAAACGTTTATTTATTTCACTAGTATTCTATAATAGGAGCAGCAATTGGTTAAAGACAACAGTTGAATAATGAAATCAGCCAATGACGAGTATCGTAAAATAATTATAAAAACAACAGTTGAATAATGAAATCAGCCAATGACGAGTATCGTAAAATAATTATAAAAAACAACAGTTGAATAATGAAATCAGCCAATGACGAGTATCGTAAAATAATTATAAAAAAACAACAGTTGAATAATGAAATCAGCCAATGACGAGTATCGTAAAATAATTATAAAATGCTACAAAAATGTATTGGTTTATATCGAGGTTTCACCCCCCCCCCACCTTCCACCCCCGACATGAAAGATCAGGACGTAAGAGCACACCTCATTAAACAGGATATAATATAATAACGTTCTTTAATGACGCTATTAATAGATTGTGCGGCATCAAAAGACAATGTAATACCTAATCTATGTGTTATCTGTGGGAGTATTGGGTTACAATGTATGGTTTAGAATGACGGAATACTAGCCTGTAGTGACAGTAGAATGTATGGTTTAGAATGACGGAATACTAGCCTGTAGTGACAGTAGAATGTATGGTTTGTGA
>NW_013670097.1:11408-13215 GCF_000517525.1 Limulus polyphemus | reverse complement strand
TTGTAGTGACAGTAGAATGTATGGCTTGTGACGACTGTATACTAGCCTGTAGTGACAGTAGAATGTATGGTTTGTGACGACTGTATACTAGACTAGTGTCCAGTCAGAACTATGCCATTAACGATATTCACAGCAAAATATGTTACATGTTTTAATCGTCAGTAACAGTAATCTTTCAAAAATAAAACTAAAAAAAAAAAAACTCAATCAAAAATTTAGTTTAATAATTTTTTCTTTTTGCTACAAATTATAAAATTGTTTTAAATCTGCTTTTAACAATGGACGTTTTATCAAATTTCATGGTCCGCTGATCGTCATTTCGTGTGCAAACAGTCAACATCTCTATAAACCCCTGCCCACACCGGCACGCGCTGCGAGAGGAACACACCGTGATCAAGATGTTCGAGTGTGTGTGTTTTTTTTTTCTTTCCTCGCAGGAGCGTCCGAGCCCACACGAGCTTGCGTGCATGGGATGCTTTGGCTGGGTAAAGTTTTATGTTTACAAGGCACCCAAGCTGATGCCCTATTTTCGCAATTAGTGGAAGAATGTCAGACTAGTGAGTAATGATTTTCAAGGTATTTCAACAACTATAATGTAAACGTCCGTACAAAGATATTAGAGAAAGGTACGGGAATCTGTTTTCCCCGAAACAGGACCACTGCCAAACATGGCAGGTGGCAAACAGTTGTCAAAATCTTTCTAAACACACACAATCTGACACATTTGACCGGATTGTTTGTTTTTCTAATGTTCGAAACTCAAAACAGAATTAATTAATTTCAACATATATAACTACGTAGATGTTCATGGCCCTTGCAGATATGCTGGTAATACAAGAACGTTTTAGGTGTTTGATTCATAACGTGTTTCTTACTGTAGGATCTATGAGTGTGATTCTACTTAGAAACACATTGGAATAAGTATCAACATGGACAACATCTATAGTATCGTATGTTAGATAGATACTACAATAGATACTAACACCTATAGTAACGTATGTTAGATAGATACTACAATAGATACTAACATCTATAGTTTCGTATGTTAAAAATTAGGATACATTACAACTACAATAAATACTAACACCTATAGTAACGTATGTTAGATAGATACTACAATAGATACTAACATCTATAGTTTCGTATGTTAAAAATTAGGATACATTACAACTACAATAAATACTAACACCTATAGTAACGTATGCTAGATAGATACTACAATAAATAATAATATCTATAGTATCGTATGTTAAAAATTAGGATACATTACAACTACAATAAATACTAACACCTATAGTAACGTATGCTAGATAGATACTACAATAAATAATAATACCTATAGTAACGTATGTTAAAAATCAGGATACATTACATCTACAATAAAAACTAACACCTATAGTAACGTATGTTAAAAATCAGGATACATTACAACTACAATAGATACTAACATCTATAGTATCGTATGTTAAAAATTAGGATACATTACAACTACAATAGATACTAACAGTTAGTAACGTATGGTAAAAGTTAGTATACATTACAACTACAATAAATACTAACACCTACACTAACGTATGTTAAAAATCAGGATACATTACATCTACAATAAATACTAACACCTATACTAACGTATGTTAAAAATCAGGATACATTACAACTACAATAAATACTAACACCTATAATAACGTATGTTAAAAATCAGGATACATTACAACTACAATAAATACTAACACCTATAATAACGTATGTTAAAAATCAGGATACATTACAACTACAATAGATACTAACACTTATAGTAACGTATGTT
>NW_013670097.1:8250-10426 GCF_000517525.1 Limulus polyphemus | reverse complement strand
GTTCTAAAATTTTTATATTCCTGTCTCTACATTTGCAAGAACACAACATTCTAAAAGTTTTATATTCCTCTCTCTACATTTGTAAGAACACAACGTTCTAAACTTTTATATTCCTCTCTCTACATTTGTAAAAACACAACGTTCTAAAAATTTTATATTCCTCTCTCTACATTTGTAAGAACACAACGTTCTAAACTTTTATATTCCTCTCTCTACATTTGTAAGAACACAACGTTCTAAAAATTTTATATTCTTTTCTCTACATTTGTAAGAGCACAACGCTCTAAAAGTTTCATATTCCTCTCTCTACATTTGTAAGAACACAACGTTCTAGAAGTTTTACATTCCTCTCTCTACATTTGTAAGAACACAACGTTCTAAAAGTTTTATATTCCTATAGTAACGTATGTTAAAAATCAGGATACATTACAACTACAATAGATACTAACAGTTAGGAACGTCTGGTAAAAGTTAGTATACATTACAACTACAATAAAGATAATTAAACGCACGTGACAAACAACAATGGTCTTGGCTAATGTCTGTACGTTTATAAATATTTGTAGTGTGTAAAAGTCTATTACCAAACATAGTTAACCCATGAGGAAACACTTTACCTTTGCCCATAAATGGAGTGTCTGTGCAACTGTTGTATGAGCTGACTCACCCACTTTTTTTTTCCGTTAGTATTTCAGGGTTGAGTTATCCCCAAATCCGTTTTTCAGAACATAATCTGATAATTCACAATTGTGGCGTCCGGTAAATTCGACTCCGTCACAAAAACCCAGTCTAAGAGCCCTTATGACTTTCCTCACCCGATACAATGCCGTCTCTGTCCCTAGCTAAGTGTCCGTTGGTTCCTCGTCTCGCAAGTTCATTTTTCTTTTCTCTTCCTTCTCAACTTTGGTGAAAACAGAGAAGTCGGTCTTTTGATGGGCATGGAATTTTGCTTTTCCTGCAAAGCAACGCCGAAAAAGTGAGTTTAAAGTCGCATTGAATCCGTGACAAAATGAGACATTTTTTTATGAAACGGATTCGCTCTTTTTTATGCTCTTCTATTCAAAACTCGTTAGTCCTAGTTCGCTAGTCTTTAAGTAGGCTAAAGAGGAGCCTTAGTATACAAACTATTTGACATTTTTAGCCCGGAAACTTGGGTTTTTCTCCATGTCGGCCCCATTAATCAATCCCGGACATAACTTTGACAGTTCTTGAGTGAACAACGCACATGTAACTCTACAGATTAGAACAGTAATTTACTATTGCTGTTTGAATTTTTTATCTTTTCCATTTTTTATATGGAGAGTTTCGAAACGAATTTCTATAATATTCTGGCATTACTTCCTTATTAAATTCTTTAAAATAATACATTACTTTAATTTAACTACTACATGAAAGTGGCGGCATCTCGTGGTTTGTGCTCGTACTTTTTTCAACTGGAAGAAATGTTTAAATCGAATTATAGATGTTCGACAATATCTGTTGGTTCTGTTATTAAAATTATCAATAATCGTTTAAATAATGAAACGATATTTACTTTGAAATATTAATTCAAAATATAAATTCGAAGAAAGAGAGAATTGATAAAAAAATATATATATTGTTTTCATTTATAACTTTATGAGCTTTCAGCAGCTCCACCTAAGTAATATAAATACATGATTTGATTGTTATCAATCGTATTATGTGCACTTAGATTCCACAAGATATATAAATTTACTGTACGACTCACTAGCGTTTGCTGATAGAGTTATAAATCCCTAAAAATATCTCATCAGTTTTCTAGCAGACCATTTTAGAATGTTGTGTTCTTACAAATGTAGAGACAGGAATATAAAACTTTTAGAACGTTGTGTTCTTACAAATGTAGAGACAGGAATATAAAACTTTTAGAACGTTGTGTTGTTATAAATGTAAAGAGAGCAATATAAAACTTTTAGAACGTTGTGTTCTTACAAATGTTGAGAGAGGAATATAAAACTTTTAGAACGTTGTGTTCTTACAAATGTAGAGATAAGAACTACAATAGATACTAACAATCTAGTTAACATACGATACTATAGGTGTTAGTATCTATTGTAGTATCTATTTAACATACGTTACTATAGGTGTTAGTATCTATTGTAGTATCTATTTAACATACGTTACTATAGGTGTTAGTATCTATTGTAGTATCTAT
>NW_013670097.1:5768-7250 GCF_000517525.1 Limulus polyphemus | reverse complement strand
ATAAAAGTTTAGAACGTTGTGTTATTACAAATGTAGAGAGAGGAATATAAAACTTTTAGAATGTTGTGTTCTTGCAAATGTAGAGACAGGAATATAAAAATTTTAGAACGTTGTGTTCTTACAAATGTAGAGAGAGGAATATAAAACTTTTAGAACGTTGTGTTCTTATAAATGTAGAGAAAGGAATATAAAACTTTTAGAACGTTGTGTTCTTACAAATGTAGAGAGAGGAATATAAAACGTTTAAAACGTTGTGTTCTTACAAACGTAGAGAGAGGAATATAAAACTTTTAGAACGTTGTGTTCTTACAAATGTAGAGGGAAGAATATAAAACTTTTAGAACGTTGTGTTTTTACAAATGTTGAGAGAGGAATATAAAACTTTTAGAACGCTGTGTTCTTACAAATGTAGAGAGAAGAATATATAACTTTTAGAACGTTGTGTTCTTACAAATGTAGAGGGAAGAATATAAAACTTTTAGAACGTTGTGTTCTTACAAATGTAGAGAGAGGAATATAAAACTTTTAGAACGTTGTGTTCTTACAAATGTAGAGAGAGGAATATAAAACGTTTAGAACGTTGTGTTCTTACAAATGTAAAGAGAAGAATATACAACTTTTAGAACGTTGTGTTCTTACAAATGTAGAGAGAAGAATATAAAATTTTTAGAACGTTGTGTTCTTACAAATGTAGAGAGAGGAATATAAAAGTTTAGAATGTTGTGTTCTTACAAATGTAGAGAGAGGAATATAAAACTTTTACAACATTGTGTTCTTACAAATGTAGAGAGAGGAATATAAAAAAGTTTCGTTGAAAAGTCATTCAGAATTAAGTATGTCGAAAAATAACTGGACTTTGGTGAGCCCCAGGGAAGTCCACAATTCTTGTTGAACAAAGCATATCGAAGATGTAACAGGACTCTGTTTTACAATACAAGTGCCCGTTTTACTACGAACTTGTCTAAAAAAAACCAGATGCTGTATTGCAACGAGTTCCTACACAGTCAGTCAAGACCTGAATGTTTCCATCAGATTTTAGTGATATATTACACAAAGCTGTCAGAGAGAAAAAAAAAGATAGCGGCTTTATTTTTTAAGAGTCAAAAGAAACGTTTTTTTTTTTTCTGGTACATCAATGCACCCGATTTTTAAATCATATGTTGAGTTCCTTATGTACAACAAGAAACGCTTCTTGTTGGAACTCCAGAATACTCGATTTTTAAATCATATTTGGAATTCCTTATGTACAACAAGAAACGCTTCTTGTTGGAACTCCAGAATACTCGATTTTTAAATCATATTTTGAGTTCCTTATGTACAACAAGAAACGCTTCTTGTTGGAACTCCAGAATACTCGATTTTTAAATCATATGTTGAGTTCCTTATGTACAACAAGAAACGCTTCTTGTTGGAACTCCAGAATACTCGATTTTTAAATCATATGTTGAGTTCCTTATGTACAACAAGAAACGCTTCTTGTTT
>NW_013670097.1:2650-5146 GCF_000517525.1 Limulus polyphemus | reverse complement strand
CCCTCTCTGCTGTTATACAATAACAGTAATAATAGTCTACTGATAATTTTACTGATATACACCCTCTCTGCGCTAACAGTAATAATAGTCTACTGATAATTTTACTGATATACGCCCTCTCTGCTGCTAACAGTAATAATAGTCTACTGATAATTTTACTGATATACACCCTCTCTGCGCTAACAGTAATAATAGTCTACTGATAATTTTACTGCTATACGCCCTCTCTGCTGCTAACAGTAATATAATTCTACTGATAATTTTACTGATGTACGCCCTCTCTGCTGCTAACAGTAATAATAGTCTACTGATAATTTTACTGCTATACTCCCTCTCTGCTGCTATACAATAATAGTAATAATAGTCTACTGATAATTTTACTGCTATACGCTCTCTCTGCTGTTATACAATAACAGTAATAATAGTCTACTGATAATTTTACTGATATACGCCCTCTCTGATGCTATACAATAACAGTAATAATAGTCTACTGATAATTTTACTGCTATACGCTCTCTCTGCTGCTAACAGTAATAATATTCTACTGATAATTTTACTGATGTACGCCCTCTCTGCTGCTAACAGTAATAATAGTCTACTGATAATTTTACTTCTATACGCCCTCTCTACTGCTATACAATAACAGTAACAATGAGAGTTTTTAAGGCATGTCGAAGAATGACTTATCGTTCGGGTGTAGCTTTAAGAATTTTTAATAGTTTCATTCTACTGCTTCTGGACCCAAGCTAAGTTAAATTCTCTGGTTGGCGTGTAACAACATGTTTATAGGTGGGCTTATAGTGGGTCTTGTGTTGGTTCTCGTGTAACAACATGTTTATAGGTGGGCTTATAGTGAGTCTTGTGTTGGTTCTCGTGTAACAACTTATTTATAGGTGGGCTTATAGTGGGTCTTGTGTTGGTTCTCGTGTAACAACATGTTTATAGGTGGGCTTATAGTGAGTCTTGTGTTGGTTCTCGTGTAACAACTTATTTATAGGTGGATGTATAGTGAGTCTTCGGTTGGTTGTCGTGTAACAACGTGTTTATAGGTGGGTCTATAGTGAGTCTTGTGTTGGTTCTCGTGTCACAACGTGTTTATAGGTGGGTTTATAGTGAGTCTTGTGTTGGTTCTCGTGTAACAACGTGTTTATAGGTGGGTCTATAGTGAGTCTTGTGTTGGTTCTCGTGTCACAACGTGTTTATAGGTGAGCTTATAGTGAGTCTTGTGTTGGTTCTCGTGTAACAACGTGTTTATAAGTGGATCTATAGTGAGTCTTGTGTTGGTTGTCGTATAACAACGTGTTTATAGGTGGATCTATAGTGAGTCTTCGGTTGGTTGTCGTGTAACAACGTGTTTATAAGTGGATCTATAGTGAGTCTTGTGTTGGTTCTCGTGTAACAACGTGTTTATAGGTGGGTCTATAGTGAGTCTTGTGTTGGTTGTCGTGTAACAACGTGTTTATAAGTGGATCTATAGTGAGTCTTGTGTTGATTCTCGTGTAACAACGTGTTTATAAGTGGATCTATAGTGAGTCTTGTGTTGGTTCTCGTGTAACAACGTGTTTATAGGTGGGTCTATAGTGAGTCTTGTGTTGGTTCTCGTGTAATAACAAGTTTGTAGTTGGATCTATAGTGAGTCTTGTGCTGGTTCTCGGGTAACAACGGGTTGATAGGTTGATGTATAGTGAGTCTTGTGTTGGTTCTCGGGTAACAACGGGTTGATAGGTTGAAGCACTTGTTACACAAGAAGACATGTCTGTTCTGATATACTATTTTCAACGGAATTTTCTATTTGATTTCTTAGATTTTTTATCTATTTTGTTTTGCCTTAATTTAATTTATTACAAGTTTGAGATGCTTAATTCGACTGATATGTGAGAACAATTAGAAAAAACTTAACTTTCAAAGGACTGACACATTTGCAATCAACAGCGAAGCGAAGTCGGAATGACGTAATTCACGCGGGAAAAATCTTTATCTAATTAGTTGACTTAAAAACAATTATACTAGTAGCAGTGTACAGTAGTTATGTAGCAGTACTAGTAGCAGCGTTTAATAGTTATGTAGCACTACTAGTAGCAGTGTTCAGTAGTTATGTAGCAGTACTAGTAGCAGTGTTTAGTAGTTATGTAGCACTACTAGTAGCAGTGTTCAGTAGTTATGTAGCAGTATAGTAGCAGTAACTACTAAACATATAGCAGTACTAGTAGCAGTGTTTAGTAGTTATGTAGCAGTACTAGTAGCAGTATTTAGTAGTTATGTAGCAGTACTAGTAACAGTGTTTAGTAGTTACGAAGCAGTACTAGTAGCAGTGGTTAGTAGTTATGTAGCAGTACTAGTAGCAGTGTTTAATAGTTATGTAGCAGTACTAATAGCAGTGTTTAATAGTTATGTAGCAGTACTAGTAGCAGTGTTTAGTAGTTATGTAGCAGTACTAGTAGCAGTGTTCAGTAGTTATGTAGCAGTACTAGTGGCAGTGTTTAGTAGTTATGTAGC
>NW_013670097.1:0-1650 GCF_000517525.1 Limulus polyphemus | reverse complement strand
AACAGTGTTTAGTAGTAGTTACGTAGCAGTACTAGTAGCAGTGTTTAGTAGTTATGTAGCACTACTAGTTGCAGTGTTTAGTAGTTATGTAGCAGTACTTTAAAAGAGTTGTCTGAGTGGTAGAAATTGTTAATAATACGACAAAATAGATTCATAAAGCAACATGTTTTACCATGAATGAAGTCAGTCGATATACAAAATAACGTATCTCATTTTGTGTGTAAAGTTGCGAAGTATGTTTCTATGTGGAGTGAACTGCGTGAAATATGCCCTTTAAAGTGATTGTAAGTCTTAGCGAATTGATCTCGTAAAAAGATTCTAATAAACCATAGATAAGTTTTATGTTTAAATTGTTACTGAATATGCATTTCTAACAATCATTTCATAGCTAGGATACTTTCACGGTATCTAGCGAGAGCGTTTGTAAGTGTTTCCACCGCACGTGCAACACGTGTCAGTGTACGGTGGCACGCGTGCAAAACCTAAGGAAAGGGCCTGCTCTAACAATATCATCCGCCATGATAGGGAATTAAAGTAAGCTATTGATGTGTTTAGATTCAGCGTGTCTATGTAATGGGAGCCAAGTCTGTTTTGTCGTTACCCCCCCGTGTTTCCGGTGTTTGATCCGTGGGTTACTTACATGTTTAATAGTGGACACAAGGGTAAACTTCGTTGCTTCTTACTCTGAGACGTAAAACAAAAACAACAACAAAATAAGAGAGAAAATTGGCAAGTCTCCAATCTAGTTGGCTGGGATCATTACGGTTTGTCGGTCGACTCTTTACACAGAGTCTGTCGCCAAGCGAGAATAAAAAGCTACGCCGAGGGTTACTGGCAGGAACCGGCGGGGTTCCGGGACGTCGAGGCGACCACAAGCTTCGCATTATGACGAACTAGTGCTTTTTTACACGAGAGATGTCGGCTCAAGTTTCTGGTGATACACACAAACAAAGGAGAAATATATGTTAACCAAAAACCCCTTGTGTAACAAAGTGTGGAAAGGAAACTGGAAAAAGTGGTAGTTTCGGGGACATGATAAAATAAAGGAAGATTGATAGGCGGGATTAGCAGGAAAATAATCAAAGAAACTTTAATTAATAATAAACAATATAATACATTGAACTATGAGGAAAGAACAGTTATCAGACTATAGGGGGATCATAAGAATAACACAATCTTTTAAAATATAAATATTAATATCAAACTAGTGGTTGACATGAAAAGAATAGGAAAATTAAAACTAAAGAGAAAGTTAATTAAGAATGAGAACACGAAAGTTAAATGTATGCAAAACAGGCCCTGATCTATAACTCAGGGGTAGTCGTTTTATAAACAACACTCCAAAACAGGCCCTCATCTATAACTCAGGGGTAGTCGTTTTATAAACAACACTCCAAAACAGGCCCTGATCTATAACTCAGGGGTAGTCGTTTTATAAACAACACTCCAAAACAGGCCCTGATCTATAACTCAGGGGTAGTCGTTTTATAAACAACACTCCAAAACAGGCCCTCATCTATAACTCAGGGGTAGTCGTTTTATAAACAACACTCCAAAACAGGCTCTCATCTATAACTCAGGGGTAGTCGTTTTATAAACAACACTCCATACTATTGATTCTTGGTATAGTATTTATTGTTATACAACTAC